>NW_024534160.1:0-25985 GCF_016097555.1 Gigantopelta aegis
ATCATTACAAAAAAAATCACTTATCAAACATTCTCACAAATTTACTAATTAAGATTGCAAACCTAATTTCTCAGATATTGTTATAAAACCCACAACACTAGGAATAAAACTTGTTGTTAAGTTAACTACATTCCATATATCATCTTCCACTTGCTATGATAAATGTAAACCTCACCTTTACACCATATAAGGGAAACAAAGAGATATGTGCTAGTGTGTATTATGACATGTAAAGTATATTACATCATACATTGTATTCACATCAACTGGTCTACTTCATTTCTTGAATTCTGTCCTCCTATATAAATTTAAAAAAAACATAGTTAGAAATATGGCACCCACACCACACCCTATATTAACTGTATGAAATGTGTGGCACTTGTATCCAGCTACAAATTACATCTAGTTTTCTGTAAGATGTAATGGAGTTTACTTACACCTTAGCTAGAGTAAATGTTATATTTTACCATAATGAAGTGAGAAATAATATAGATATGATTTGTAACTGACATGTCAGGATTTATACCATCCAGGAGACATATGTATACTCTTATAGAGAAACTATGGAGGAGACCCTCAGTCTGTATTATAGTGGATAGAAGAAAGGTACACCATTAGTACTGATAGGGGGACTAACACTTCATCAAGGAAAGGAAGTACTGCGTGTACAATACGTATTATGGAATAATTTCTTATGACCATTTTTAGTGTGACAGCTGTATCATTGATGTCCATCTTTCTCACATTAAGTGAGGAGATCCGAGTATCCTGATAACAAGAGTATATAAATAAATCTGAAAACTGAAGCCTATTCCAATACTATTACTAATGCTACATATGTTACCACTATCTTTACTGGTAACGAATTATTTATTGTAATCTGCCCACTACGGAGATATTATAATGACAGATAATTTTTTTGACTATTCTATTAGAAGATAGCAGAAAATGTTTTCTACCCCTGACAAAGGGATAGACCCACTTGATGGAGAAAGAAGGTCCTGTGTAGATATATTGAACTATCCATAATATATGCACATAGATTATCAATCATGATTTTAAATTGTATTGTTGTAGTCAAATACTTTCACAGTTGTGTGACGTGAAAGTTTTTACTATATCTAAGCATTTCTTCCTGTATCTAAATGGTAATAGTATTTTGACTTTATTCATATTTAGTGAAAACTGAAAAATCCCCTAAGTGTGACTTCTATTGAAGGTCATATCACAGAATACAACCATATTATTCCATAGAACTCTCTACAGCATTTAATACAGAAAACAATAGCCATTATAAGACAGAGATATGAATACAATCCATTACAATATTCTAACAGACTCAACACAACAGCTAGGCTATATAGATGTAGACACTCCATTTCCCTGTATAAACCTGCCACACGATTGGCAACAAAACAATGTTTTTTTGTCAACTACTACTCTTCCATATACCATATATAGTGTTACTACCCTTTAATAGATATAATACTAGAGATGTTTTGTCATATCTGCACCATTAGTATTGATAGCAGTAACACTACAAAAGACTGGACCTACAATGATATTACCAATCAGATTATCATCAACACATCTGTGTTATATCAGAACATGATAACACATCAGAAAAATGATTTGACCTGTTCCTCTCCATCTATAGCACAATAGACATCTATATCATCAATATCTTCATACCATGTGTGATGCAATATCCATGATATATCAATATACCATTATATGCTAAGACATTTACTGACTGGAACTCTGGAGCTATATTTAATGACAAATACATCTATGACACAATAAATAAATTGACATAGTTACCTCCTTTTAATGTCGTGAAGCTGATCAGGAGACTTGGTTTGCCCTCTATTAAGCCAATTGTGTCTCCAATGGCAATTGCTACAATGGTGACATTATATGTTGTACCAGGTGTAATACCTCTAATAATTAGTGTGGTATTAGTAGTATTTATAATGACATCAGAGGGAGGAGATGGTACCATGACAACATGATAATAACTAACAGTTGGTATACCCAGTTCAGTTGGAGGTGACCATGTTAGTGTGACTGTTGTATCAGTGATGTCCATCTTTCTCACATTAAGAAGAGATCCAGGAAACACTATAATAATAATGTTATAATTTATGACAAAAGTAATGACATAATATACATACCTACTATCATAAGCTGTACTGTTTGACTGTAACCTATTCCAATACTATTACTAATGGTACATTTATATGTACCATTATCTGTATTAGTAACATTAGTTATTGTAATCTGTCCATCTACTGATATATTATAATGATCATCAACAGTACTTACAGGTAGAGCATCTGGACCAGTCCAAGTAACGTTAGTAGAGGATTGCCCTCTATATCTGTAAATGCTATTAACGTCACTGTACTACCAGATAGTACTATCTGAGATCCTCCAATACTTGTAGCAAAAAGAGCATCTGTTGACACACAAACATAAATTAGATATATATCATTAACTGCTTACTCTTTGACATAATACCATCCATACTAATGGTAAAAAGCTAGTGGTAAACATTAGCTGATCCCAGTATCATTACTATCGACAGTAGAGTGTATAGTTTCCAGACTGATTACATTGAAAATGCTTATCAATACTACCGTACTACCAATAGTACTGCTGATCTTCCATCAAAAAGGAGCATCGGTTAACATACAAACCTTATAAATTAGCTATCAATAAACCTTTACTTACATAATAGGTATAGTTGGTACCCTGTATATGTGTCCACTGTGATTAAATAATAAGTATAGGAGGGATAAGTATAGGGGGAATCAGTTAGATTCACAGTAATATTATTGTTCTCTATCACTAACTGAGTGCTAACAGTTAACAGAGATGGAATAACTATTAGAATTAATATGCATAATTAAAGTGAAAATAACAAAGACTGTCATAAACATACTTGAAATCCCAAGTTAAACTTTCTTACATTTCCTTGAGGTCCTCATTTTATTTGTACGGGATTAAATTCTCTGGTAAAATTGAGTATAGTCAAGTTACTCTGATATGTTATTTCCAAGCCTGAGATGACATTTCCAATAGCTATGATTTTACCCACTAAGTCAGTTGGAGATGTTAGCTCACCAGTTATATTATGCTCAGTTAGAAGAAACGCACTATCTGTTGATCTCTTAACTAGTCATCTAGTTTGTACTTGTATCTTGTTACTGACTACATAGCAATATAATGATACATTAAGTGTTCCTTGTTCAGTTAACACATAAGCTGGACCATTGTCAGTGTCAGGAACTGTTATGAAGACAATTTCACCTGATTAAACGATACAATAGATAGAACTAGGAGTGTGATCATTTTCTGCACAATGAAGGCGTGGTTGCATAATTCATCTTTAATAACACAAATTATTATATATCATATATACTCATTATATTATCATAAACATTAGTAGTTTTATGACTGTCTTCATTTATTGTCTGATAAACTGGAGGATTCATGAGTGATGATTGTTGTTCCAATGTACTATACGCTACATTCTCTGTTACATCAATTGATGACTGATGATCTGGTCTTTTACTTACACCATAGGCTTCATTTTTTACTGAGAAGAACTCTTTTATAACTGGACTAGTTTCACCTCTACTTTGTTTAGTACTGGACACTAGTAGAACACACACACAATAATATTTATATTATGTAGTACATATAGTCTGACCTTTATATATACTGATCACTATAACAATTAGGATAACAATTATTAGTGTTAATAATATAATAACACCAATTGTAATACCAGCAATAACTCCAACACTTAATACTAGATAATAAAGTGATACATTGTGAACAACAAGTAACATAACATACCATTAGATTTAATTGTAGGGGTACTTGTTATAATGGTGGTGTGTTTAATACTGTTGTGGTAGTAGACATTTAAACATATAGGAAACACTTACTTGGTTGGATAATAATCATTCCAGTTGTCATAGCAAACTTACCTGTACCATACTTGTTTGTAGTTATAACAATAAATATAAAAGATCCTCCATTAGGTAATTCATAGTAAGATAGACTGTAGTATTACTTACATAGTTCATAAAAGGAATGGTTTCAGTTTCAATAATAGAGTTATCAGTTATATTAATAATAGTTACATTGAACTGAAATGTAGCATTGTCACCAGATGAACGAGTACGAACTATAAGAGTAACTTGACCAGGAGACGTGATAGTTGATACAAGCTCAGGAATGATGGTTTACCTATTGTATAGAACATAACCAGTTTAACAACCTCGTATTTAATTAATTAAAAATAGGTTTTTTTAAAGTTTATTATAAAAAAATTGTGCACTTTTTACTTACTATACAGAATAGTGTCTAAACTTACTTTGAAAAAGTGACAGCTTTTGAGTAACTATTGGTCACATGATTGGCAAAAAAACAATGCTTTTGTCAACTACTACTATTCATATACCATATATGGTCTTGTTACCTTTAATAGATATAATATTGGGGATGTTCTTCACATCTGTACCATTAGTATTGATAGCAGTAACACTACAGAAGTATGTCTCTCCAGCAAACACTGGACCTACACTGATATTACCCATTAGACTGTCATCAACACATCTTGTTATATCAGAACATGATAAACATATCAGAAAGATGATTTGACCTGTTCTCTCCTTCTATAGCACAATAGACATCTATATCATCAATATCTTGACCACCAGTGTGACGAAACATCCATGATATATCAATATTACCATTAGATGCTAAGACATTTACTGACTGGAACTCTGGAGCTATATTTAATGATAGAATAAATCTATGACACAATTAATGAATTGACATAATTACCTCCATTTAATGTCGTGAAGCTGATCGGGAGACTTGGTTGGCCCTCAATTAAGCCAATGTGTCTCCAATGGCAATTGCTACCACAGTAACATTATATGTTGTACCAGGTATAATACCCCTGATAATTAGTGTAGTATTTGTAGCATTTACAATCACATCAGAGGGAGGAGATGGCACCATGACAACATGATAATAACTAGCAGTTGGTGTACCCAGCTCAGTTGGAGGTGACCATGTTAGTGTGGACAGTTGTATCAGTGACGTCCATCTTTTTCACATTAAGAGGGGATCCAGGTATCACTAGTATCATCATTAATGACAACAATAATATTTTATTCATACCTACTATTATGAGCTCTACTCTTTGACTAAAAACTAGTCCAATACCATTACTAATGGTACATTTATATGTACCATTATCTGTATTGTTAACATTAGTTATTGTAATCTGTCCATCTACTGATGTATTATAACGATCATCGACAATACTTATAGGTAGAGTATCTGGACCAGTCCAAGTCACATTAGGTAGAGGATTGCCCTCAATATCGGAAAATGCTATCAATACCACAGTACTACCAGATAGTACTAGCTGAGATCCTCCAATTTGCAGCAAAAGGAGCATCTGTTAACATACAAACCTTATAAATTAGATACATATCAATAAACATTTACTTACATAATACATCTAGTATAAAGCTGGTGGTAGCTGATCCAGCATCATTACTAACAGTAAGTGTATAGTTACCAGACTGATTACGTTGAACACAATCAAGTGTAATAGTGTAATCAGTTAATATAATATTATTGCTATTAAATAATAGGAGTTGACCTTCATGTGTCCACTGTGATATAAGTATAGGAGGGAATGGAGTAGGAGCTCCTTCTACAGTTAGATTCACAGTAATATTACTGTTCTCTATCACTACCAAAGTATTATTAAGAATCAATAAAGTTGGACTAACTATGAAAAAATAAAAAAAGTGAGGTAACATACATAGATTATATACCTGGAAATCCCAAGTTGAATTCTCTTAAAACTCCTTGTGGTCCACACTTAATTCGTATGACATCAAATTCACTTGTAAAATTAAGTATAGTAAAAGTTTGTCTCATAAGTCAAATTAGACGCTAAGTTTGGTATGACATCTCCAATAGCTGTGATTTTACCCATTAGGAATGGTGGAGATATTAATTCACCAGCAGCATTATAGTCTGTTGTAATAAGTAGACTGTCCATTGGCCTTTTGACTAACCATCTAGTTTGTATTTGTAAACTATTTAGAATCACCTTACAATATAGTGATACGTTGAGTGTCCCTTCGTTAGTAATAAGATAAACAGGACCAGAGTCAGTATTGGGAATTGTTGTAAAGTTAACTTGTTGTTGACTCAAAGCAAAACTCCTTAGCAGAAAAAAATATAGCAGCACTTTTGAAACATCTTAATGCCCTATCGGCTATTAGACTATGTAGAGCTAAATCACAGGTAGGAGAAGTATTATAACATCCATGTGAAGGAGTGGCTACATACTTGAAGTTTATAATCTTTAATAATTTGTGAGGAAAATGGGGCGTGGTATTGCTGGAGTGTTTTTGCAGGGTCAAGTAAAAAACTACGGAAGCCTCAGACGGACATTCCAATTCCTAGTTCCAATTTCAATATAACGGGATATACGGAGTTTTAATGTCCGTTCTCGGCTTCTCTAAATAATAGAACTACTATATACAACCAAAGTCAGGGACCCAACCTAACTGGAAACATCTCGCTGACGCTCGATTCTAAGAGACGGCTCGTGGTACTCGCGCTCCGCGTTTTATTAAGTAACAAGAAAAGCCTAGAAATGCCAAAAATGGAATTAGGAATGAGAAATTGGACTCATCAACTGGATCGTTAATTGGAATTTTTAAATACGCCAGTTTCGCAGAAGAAATAAGAAAAAGGAATTGGAATGTCCATCTGCGGCTTCCGTAAAAAAACACTCTGTCGTGTTATATTGGCGTATGAGTTAGTGATCTATCTATTTTGACTTGCAGAGGTGCTGGCTCTGGCCTTGATGGACAGTGTTTTCTGTTATCAATAGGAGTATTTTACAATGGTGTGATGACATTGTTCTTGCATATTCACTGCAGTATAACTATAGCTGGCTCATCCATAATCAAAAGTAACATCATTGATTTTATTAAATAGAAATTATTATTGTTACAAATGATGCTCTTATCTTATAGGATAGACTAATCATAAGTAGCATAAATAATAATAAATATATCTACAAATAAATTAATATGTTCAAAATATGAGAAGTGTTCAACAAACTATTGTTAGCATGATGGAACTGATGCTGCAAGTCGCGTAGAAGATACTGTAAAAAATATTTACAGGTCGTCCAGTTCAACAATATTATAGAGTTTGATATTACAGAGGCATCTCGTGAATGGAAATCACAAGGAAAATTAATTACGGTGTTTAGATCAGGGCTACTAACGAGGGTGATGAAGATGGACGCGAAGTGCGTTTCTACAGCTGAGAACCCACTACTGGTGGCAAACCTTTTGTTAATGTCCTTTGTTGCTACTAGGACAATGAAGCAAAAAAACAAAACATTCAAACTCAATGCTGTATTACTGTTGATGTCCTTTGCAAAATTTCAGTGATTTTTTCTCATATTTTAATGTACCTTGTTTTTTAGGTATATTGTGCAGGCACATTTTTTAAAAAATATTCAATATCATATCTACTTATCAACTTGTCAAACCATGGTACAACTCATACAGCAGATCAAATCTATTACCTATACATGTACAATGTACTAATTGAGCACATATATACATATACAAGTACACGTCCACAATAACTCTTCTCATTAAGATATTAACAGAAAAGCATTAATTATAATTATCAAATAAAATATTTGATAAAGAAGAGATTACGCTCTCGGCTAGTAGAAACGGATGTCACGCTCATCTTTATTCTAATTAGTAGCCCAGATCAGAACAACGTAGGGTAGGTACTCCAGATTCCCAATTACGAGATATCTCAGTTTCAATTCTCTGGAATGTGAAGTATACATGATAATACTATATTACTGCTTATGTCTGAATACATCTAGATTTGTGCTCACAATTACCAGATTCTTTAATACACGTCCTTATACGTAATTCTCATTTTTATTATTGTACATGTAAACGCTATAATCATTTTACAAATTAATATGTATGTATAGCCATACATGCATGGACAATTTCTGTAAATGCTATATATTTTATTACCCACTGTATACCATATTATAGTGGTAAGTATACATAATATATGTAGGTACAGGTGCATTCAAATAAAGATTTAGAATTGTGGGTTGGTCTCAAATGTATATCGTTAATGATCAGCAATTAGATGATGACGTTTGTATAGATCAAAAACAAATAATGATAATACAGAAATATTGTACACCTGTCAGATATTAAGAGTGTTTGTATATCGTTAATGATCAGCACTTAAAATGATGATGTTACATAGATCAAAAAATAAGTAATTATACAGAAATATGTACACCTGTCAGACTATTAAGAGTGTTTGTATACATTATTAATGATCGTGAGTTAGAATGATGACGTTTGTATAGATCAAAACAAATAATGATAATACAGAAATATTGTACACCTGTCAGATTATTAAGAGTGTTTGTATATCGTTAATGATCAGCACTTAAAATGATGATGTTTACATAGATAAAAAAAATAGTAATTATACAGAAATATTGTACACCTGTCAGACTATTAAGAGTGTTTGTATACAGGGGGGGGGGGGGGGGGGGGGGGGGGGGGCGGGGGGGGGGGGGGGGGGGGGGGGGGGGGGGGGGGGGCGGGGGGGGGGGGGGGGGGGGGGGGGGGGGGGGGGGGGGGGGGGGGGGGGGGGGGGGGGGGGGGGGGGGGGGGGGGGGGGGGGGGGGGGGGGGGGGGGGGGGGGGGGGGGGGGGGGGGGGGGGGGGGGGGGGGGGGGGGGGGGGGGGGGGGGGGGGGGGGGGGGGGGGGGGGGGGGGGGGGGGGGGGGGGGGGGGGGGGGGGGGGGGGGGGGGGGGGGGGGGGGGGGGGGGGGGGGGGGGGGGGGGGGGGGGGGGGGGGGGGGGGGGGGGGGGGGATTAATGATCGTGAGTTAGAATGATGACGTTTGTATAGATCAAAACAAATAATGATAATACAGAAATATTGTACACCTGTCAGACTATTAAGAGTGTTTGTATATTATTAGTGAACATCAGCTAGAATGATGACATTTGTATAGATCAAAATATTTGACATCTGTCAACTGATCTTAATACCTACATGTATGAATATACCTTCTTAAGTGGTAAAAAAAATTTGCTCTGTAATTATTGGTATTGACAAACAAGTGCTATGAACTGTTGAATTTATACATGCACTGATTAAAATATGTTAATGATATCTGTGCTAACAAACTTTAGGTTTTCATATTCTGGCTCAGACAAGTTACTACCCTGCATGAACACAGAGGAATCAATGTTAAAATAAGCACTGCATATTGATGGTTAAAAGTAGGAAGTGATCCTTGAAAGGACTCAAGATTTTGAGATAAAGAGATGTAAGTTTATTTAAATATTACTTGCTGGTAGTGGACATTATGAAACCAAAGCAAAAAAATGGACATGCTGATGGACAGGTACAGTTGAAGAATTTTTCACTATATCTATATAATACTGAAACAAGACCATTCCTGTTTTACAGGGATGAGCTTAAAAATAAAGACAGCATACAGCATAAATAATATCTTTTCAATGCCCATTTTTTGCCAAGTAGATGATGGAATACAGAAATTAAAAGAGAATAGTACTACAATATGGGATATGTACAGACATGTCTAAAAAAAGAATTTTGATTAAAAACATTCATTTTTTTTATATTTTTGCTTAATAAACTTGACACATGGATAAAGAAGGACTATTATTTTATCCAAAACTGGTCTGGGCCCATGCAGGGGAAAATACTATCAGTAACCGAAAATAACGCGGGCACTTATATAAATAAGCCGAATTATCAGAAGAGTTTCCGGTAGTGTGTAAAACACGAAAGAGTTGTCTCTTGAAAATGAATACGTTTCTTATTTGAAAACTCTCATAACAAATGTAGTTATGTTTCTTCTAAGCTGTTCCAGTGTTACCAATGCACAAGTGGACACTGGTAATGGATACATTTATAAACTTGAAGCAACTCAAGATGTTTTTATTTACGACAGTTCAAATTAAAACTTTTATGATTTCTTAATTGTTGCAAAGCACCCAGGTTATCCCAAGAAAAGAATGTTATTACAATTTTCAAGATCTCCCATCTACTTGTAAAAGGATCAAGTGGGCAAAGATGTATTTATATTACTGGTACTCTCATAAGCCCAGCTTTATGTCAGTAGAACAAGTTCCATCTATTGTAAGAACACTTCAAGTTCGTTCAAATCAAGAAGGAGTGGAACGCGACACAAGCAACTAGTATCAACCGTCAATCTGGTAGATCATGGACTAGTCCCTTCTTAGCTCTGAATGGAAGTGATGCGTCAAGCTATGAACAAGATAATGTATTATTATATCCTAATCAATCAGGAAGAGTATACATTGAGTTTAATATTACTGAGGCATCTCGTAATTGGAAATCAGGAGAGTCTAACTATGGTGTTCTAGTATGGGCTACAAATGAAAATGAAAAAGGACGTGATATTCGTTTTTTCAGCCGAGAACGTGCTACTGGTAAACCTTATGTTAACGTTCTTTGTGATCATGATTACAATGAAGACAATTCTTCTACTACAGTAGTACATTCATTACTGACTACAACCACGCAACAACTCTACCGGGTATTTCCAGTAAGTAATGTATTACTAGATTTTCATGAAAACATAAACAATTCTTCTACTACAGTAGTACATTCATTACTGACTACAACCACTGCAACTACTCTACCAAGTATTTCCAGTAAGTAATGTATTACTAGATTTCATGAAAACATAAACAATTCTTCTACTACAATAGTACATTCATTACTGACTACAACCACTGCAACTACTCTACCAAGTATTTCCAGTAAGTAATGTATTACTAGATTTCATGAAAACATAAACATTACTTCTACTACAGTAGTACATTCATTACTGACTACAACCACTGCAACTAGTCTACCAAGTATTTCCAGTAAGTAATGTATTACTAGATTTCATGAAAACATAAAACAATTCTTCTACTACAGTAGTACATTCATTACTGACTATAACCACTGCAACTACTCTACCAGGTATTTCCAGTAAGTAATGTATTACTAGATTTCATGAAAATATAGACAATTCTACTACAGTAGTACATTCATTACTGACTACAACCACTGCAAATACTCTACCAGACAGTAAGTAATGTATTACTAAATTTCATGAAAACATAAACAATTCTTCTACTACAGTAGCACATTCATTACTGCCTATACCCACTACTGATGTTATATCTACACCATTTCCAAGACCTATAAATTGTTCTAGTGATGGTATATGGCCAGAGACACTGCCAAGTCAATAATATCACTGGTTTTTACTGTTACAAAGGAACTGGTTAATGGTAAATGATAACTTCACCTTACATTTTAATCCTCTTTAATAGGTACCAGACTATGTAAACAAGATGGAAAGTGGGATGATAATATTTATTGTTTTACTAGTGAAAAATTTAATACTGTATTATCAAAAGTATAGCATTAATATAATTTGTAAACATCATCTCTCACTCTATTACATACACAGATCAATAGTTCTTCTCTAATAGCTTTGGAACTATTAAGTGAAAATAATGAAGATATAACAGTTGATCAAACCATTTTCTTATTGTCTACTATTGTTAATAATCAGTTAAACCAGTCACCAGAACCTGTTTCAATTAATTTCACTAAGGTATGTAAAATAAAATGTAATAAGTTACAATTTATAATATTATTATAGTATTTTAATTACGTTATTAATAATGTGCTGACAACACAGACCATTCCTGATAATGAGGTAAATTTATAATTGATTACTGGATAATTACATTAATAATTACAGGATAAGAGGCGATCTATTGGTAGTCAACTCCTCCTAACATTAGATATATTTGCACTATATCTTTATAATAATACAGGACTACAGATGATAGGAGATTCTATTGGTAGGTATATATATATATATATATATATATATGATTGTGACCTGATTTGCAAAAAGAGTCCACTTTTGTCAAAACATTTGTGACCTGATTTGTGACGAAGCCCACTTTTAAAACATATCAGAAAACAGTTTTCATACATATAGAATAGTTAAGCATATACAGAGAGCTATGAGAACAAAGCTTCTTTTGAGATGTTTTAACAGTGCTTTTTTTCACAAATCGAATCACAAATATATATATATATATATATATATATATATATATATATATATGCACATATATTAATTGTATACTTTATCTCTTTCATATATATAGCATTTATTGTTAAAGAGATTGCAACTATAACTGGTCCAATTCAAGCAATATCTGTTAATAATAATTCTATTACATTACCTTCTGATATATTTGATAGTCTGCCAGTTAAAATAGCATCATTTTATTACCAAAACTTATCAAGATGGTTATCTCCTGATCATCCTAACAAATCAATCATATCTCCAGTTCTCTCCTCTACTAATTGTACAGACTGCTCTATAACAGATCTGACTACACCTGTTAACATTGGTGTTTAACCTGTCTAGTCAACAGGTATAACAAAACATACTTAATAATTGTCATAGCAATGTTATGTCTTCTCCCTCTACACAGATATCAAGTACTGATAATTTATCATGTGTATATTGGAAATTTAAATTGTACATAGTAATCTAAATATATAATGAGTTTATTATATCTCCTATTAGATCTGATGCAACATTACCAAGTGGTGAGTGGAACACTAATGGGTGTGGTCTTATTGGTCAAGAACGTTCAACAGTGACATGTCAATGTGATCATCTAACACACTTTGCTATTCTACTTAGTCCAGGAGTACCAGTACATTAGTCTGTCTGTGTATCTGTATATATAACTTTCCATTTTATAGGTTAGTGATAAAGATCGTAAGATCCTTCAAATTATAGGTGTTATATTATTACCTATCTCTCTGATATGTATGTTACTGACGATATTGACCTATGTTTGTATGAGGTAAGTCACACACACACATATATCGCTGATAATATATATGTCTATAGATCACTGTGGAATATGAGCAACTATATTCATGTTATGTTATGTAGTAATTTATTGATATCACAACTCTGTTTGTTGTGGGCATTGAACAAACCGAGTATTGGTATATGGTCATGTGACTCTCATGTGATTATTATTGTGTGTATTATTTAGTTTGTATGTTCAACAATAGCTGTAGTACTGCAGTACATGTTTCTAGTGACATTTATGTGGATGTTAATGGAGGGTGTGGTCTTATACTTTGCTCTGGTTAGAGTCTTTGTCACACATCCTAAGCAATACATAATGAGTTTTACACTACTGAGTTATGGTCTGTTAAGTATTTCATTGAGATGTTAATTGTTATGATAATTATTAGGTATTCCTGGAGTATACATGTTGATTATAGTACCCATTGGGTATCTTGTTGGTACTGATGAAATCCGCACCCACTACTTGTTATATGAAAATGAAAAGCTTGTTGCGTGAGTAATAAAAGTTGGTTATAATTTAATGATAATATTTATTAATTTTATAGATGTTGGTTAAATTACGAGAATGGATTTATATGGACATTTATTGCACCAGTTGTCTTAATACTTTTAGTAATTTTAATCGATAAATGCATTGATAATCATGTGATGACACTTTTCAGGTCAATATTGGTTTCTTCATTATGGCTATTGTGATAATTAGAAAACATCAAAAATCAAACTACATAAAGATGAAACTGCTAATATCAAGTATGATGTATTTATTTATTTATTTTTTATCATTTCTCTCGCAGACAAATGATATAAAGCTTCTATATCACTTACTATAGTGATGGGTATAGGATGGCTAGCTAATTGTTCTTTTCTTTACTGACAAATTACTGTTTATTGCATATATAATGACAGTCTTTATTGCTAGTGAGGGTATTATTATCTTCATCCTTTATGTCCCTCTCTCTAAACCTGTAAGTCTAATTATTATTATTAGTGTATATAAATGTCACACATACTATTACACACACGTATTTATCACATAAATACATATGTCTCACGCATACAACACATATGTTCCTGTGTATGATGTGTGCATACCCAGTAAGAGAGGCATACTCAAAATGGTGGTATAATAAAAAGAGAAAATCTCAATTTTTCAACAGAATATATTTCACTAAACCAACTTCAATCCAGACATCAGTCAGTTACAATAATTTCATTATCATCACATCTTATTTTCTTAAAGAATGATGTTAAACAGTCTGAAAGATCAGTTCCTGCTGTTAATACTCTGGACAATATACTCTAGGAACATTTGATGGTATGTATGCATATATATATATGTACAGATGGTATGATCTATTGTTCATTGTTAGAGAGTACATCATCACTTTGAAGAAATTAAAGAATGCTGAACAAAGAAATGAAACTGAGCTAGCAATGTAATTATCATCTTCCAATGAGATTGGATCTTAGTTTTTAAGTTACTGACTGTCATGACAATACATCATGACATTCCTAATATCAAAATGTAGTAATGTATTATGGTTATCTTAGTTACCTGTTCACATCATTAATATTATTCATTTACTGGTATAACTTAATCCTAATTTTACTTCTTTATATTGTACAATTTTGTTGAATATATTCACTGAAAATATACACTATGCTATTTAAGTAACTTCACAAGTTAAAATTAATGGCTTTACTCAGTAATAAATCGCTAAATTTAAATAATAGATCTAGTTTGCTAGTTGCTTAAAAGTACATATTATATAAATATCACTGCTTATAATTAAAATCATTTAATGTGGGTATAGCAGTGAAAACAACTCAATCAAGCTCAATATAAGAATAGTTGTATGAACATCCTTACATATTATAAAATGCTATCAAGGTATAATGTTTTGCTACGATAGTTTATAGCAAAATTTTAAGGCAATCAGTGCTATAAAAAATTTTAAATATAGGCTATAATGTATCATTAAATAACCTTATAGGTAATAATTAAGTCATTACTCTCGTAAAGGTGAGTTTTTAAGTGATTAACACAACATTAATACGAACACTATGTGGTGATAAGAAAATTTATAGAAAAGAAGAACAAAGTAGATGGTTAAAATCATAATAGCATTTTACAGAAAGTTATTATTAGTTTTAATTAAAGAGGAGCTATAT
This sequence comes from Gigantopelta aegis, assembly GCF_016097555.1. Taxonomy (NCBI): domain Eukaryota; kingdom Metazoa; phylum Mollusca; class Gastropoda; order Neomphalida; family Peltospiridae; genus Gigantopelta; species Gigantopelta aegis. The sequence continues at coordinate 15,265 of NW_024534160.1, forward strand.
ACTTATATCTGTTTATGAGCAACTCCATCACATAAAAGGAAAATGCTAATAAAAATTTGACACATAGAAACGTTTTAACACTATTTATATCAGCTTTGCTTTTATACACTCCTTTTTAGTAAAGACTGACTATTGCAATTGTTGACTATGACCACCTCATATCCCTCACATGGATGGATGGATAGATATATAGACTGATGGATGGACAGATTGACAGATGAATAAATAGTTAAATCATGTTTAGAATTAAGATATGGAAGTATAAGCTGTGTGGTTTTAATTGTAGTACTAACCTATGTAGCATATCGATAAATAGACATAAATAGATATATTTATAGTAGGAAAATATTATATGAAACTATCAACATATTAAACATATTTTTACTTGTCTCTTGTTTAGTCCAAATTTGTTTGTACTCAGTTAGTACAATGATATATTACAATGTGTATATATATATATACTCATGGGTCTATGAATAACAGTTTATATAACCACTATGTGAAATATTGTGGTTCCACCCACATTTTACTTACTTCATTGTGTCAATTAACTTCTTGTACTTTCTTTGCCCGTCAGCTATCAAGAGGCTAGCTCACTAGACTAATTCAGTTGTTGATTTGTTTTTACAATGTCCTGCTATGTAAACATTTTAATAAACTAATGTCTTTTATATCTGAAAATCTTAAGTCTTTCCAGGGACCACATCCTAACTGTAATCCACCAATGTGCAGTTATAGATTTAAACATTAATCCTCTTTCTTTCACGAGTGTGGCAACTAACCTGAGCCTGATCAAAGACCCTTTGTTAGCATATATATCATTGACATTGTATTAACCAGCTTATAATTCAACAGTTCATTTAGTAACAATTATTGTCAACAATCAAATTACAGGCAACATTTTTTGTACAACTTAAGATATACTTCATACATGTAGGTATTAAGACAGTTGATGGATTGCAAACGTTTGCAAATATTTTGATCTATACAAACGTCATCATTCTAGCTGATGTTCACTAATAATATACAAACACTCTTGATAATCTGAAGATGTCCCATATTTTTCAGTATAACTAATATCATTTGATCTATGCAAACGTCATCATCTAATTGCTGATCATTACTGATATACATTTGAGACCAACCAATAATTCTAAGATCTTTATATGAATGCACCTGTACCTACATATATTATGTATTCTTACCACTACAATATGGTATACAGTGGGTAATGAAATACATAGCATTTATGGGAAATTGCCCATGTATATATAGCTATACATACATATTAATTTGTAAATGATTATATTGTTTACATGTGCAATAATAAAAATGAGAATTACGTATAATGACGAGTATTAAAGAATCTAGTAATTGTCAGCACAAAATCTAGATTATTCAGACAAAGCAGTAATATAGTATTATCATGTATTCTTCTTCACATTCCAGGGAGTTGAAACGTGATATCTCATAATTGGGAATCTGGAGTGCCTACCTACTTTGTTCTGGTCTTGGTACTAAATAAATAAAGATGGAGTGATATTAATTAAAATAAAATATTGGACATCTGTCAGATTATCAAGAGTGTTTGTATATTATTGATGATCAGCAATTAATGATGATGATCCATACCTTTCAAGTACAATACATTATTGAAGCACATATACAAATATTGCATTTTGTCATAAAAACAGTCAATATTTGATTATACATATTATTACATATTTATAGTATTAATATGTGGAGCTACATACAGTGGCTATAATTTTAGTATTGACATATATGACATATCAATAAATAGACGTAAATACAGAGAACATTACATGATATATTAACATATTCAATTTTTAATTAAATGCCTATTTGTATCCTGGTTTTGGTCTAAATTGGTTAATATACAGTCAGTATAATGATATATATTACAGTGAATGTATAGCAGACTATTAGGAGAAGCTCCAAGTAAAGTCCTTACTAATTAATAGATCTATATATATTATCATTATAATTAATGTCACAGTAAATATATCATGGTCAACCACTCTCAGATGCCATCTTTTATAATTAGGCTAAGTAAAATTTAATATTAAAAACTATATATTTCCACTATGGAGCAATTCCTGCATAGTATGATGTCATTAGTTGACAGAAAGTCTTGCATAGTATGATGTCATAGTATGGTATCATAGAAGAAAGACCAATTTAATTATATTGTGTGAAATTATAGGTTTTAATATTATGATAAACATTTAAATTTGTCTTTGATAAGATTTGAATATGCCTAGGAAATAGTATAATAAACATAGTCTATATATGTCACTGATAACTTGATAGAAGCCAGCTGTTCATATATACTAATGTAAATGAAAATTTAAGTTTATTGGGATCTAATATCATGGTTATGTCATGCATTTTGGCTTCTTCAGACACTATACATACTTGTATATATTATGCAATAATTGGTGGAGAGTTTTCTAGAAATTCTGAAGCAATGTGAACAATGTTGATACATTAATATCTTCTAGACTGTAACTACAAACAGTAGCCAAATTTCATGATCTCCCGAATGACCACAAAAACTAAATATTTTTATGTGTGACTATTCGTTTTCACTTCACTTCTACTTGTGAGGAATACAATGTAATAATGTCGTAACTACAAGGAAGTTATGAATTTTTATATTTTGGGTTGACAATATCGACTGTGTCATCTTTATTCTTGTTTGTCTTTAGTATATATCACATATCAGTTGACAATTAGTGTGCCATTCCTGTTTACTGCTGTGTGGCTCTGCATCATGTCTATTTTTTAATCTCTCAGCTAAAGCTGGAGATGTTAAAATGTAATTGTATACTAGTGCTAACATAGTACTCTCTCTCTCTGTCTTTCCTCTCTCCTTGTCGCTCTGTCGTCTCTCCTCGTTCTGTCTTCCCCTTCTCTCTTTCTTCTCTGTCTCTCTCTCTGTCGTCTCTTTCTCTGTCTGTCTCTCTCGTCTGTCTGTCTCTCTCTCTTCTCTCTCTCTATTGACATAGAATTCTCACTAGTTCTTCAGTAATACAACAGATCCACCTAATAAATCATGTTAAAATTGAGTGTTCCCAATGAAGGTGTTCTCGTTAAAGCTTAATAGACAAATACCTACGTTGTTCCACTCATTTCTATTATGTAAATGAAAACGACTTCAACAATCCCTGGAAGTTGACTATTTTTACTCCCTGGAGTTTCAATTTAAGAAGAACTGATAAGAGTGGAGAGATGTAATGTATGACATTTAATTTAGCTCTGTGGTTTTCCTGTATGTTACCCTCATTTTAATGTGCCGTATAAATATTGATTTTCTGTGTATTTTGATCAGTGTGTGTAACTGTGAAAGATATCTATAAAAAAGAACAAGATATAACAAATATAACTTATTCTTTTATCATGTGTAACGTCTCCTCTTTTTTTATTTCGAATGTAACTTATAAGGATTGTGATGTAATATGTTGTAACTACTAGGGAAGCCTATGAATATTTAACATTGTGGAGATAACTATATATTGACTTGATCGCTACATTTTGGCCGTTTCGTAAAGTTTTCGATGCCTATAGTAGATATTGCATAATCATTGACCATAGTCAATAATCCCTTCTCATAATTTAGTGAGTTAGTCATGTTTCTTGCTGCGTGTCTCTGTCTCTTGTCCCTTATTTCCCTGTCAACTACTGCTGGAAGAATGTCCGGAATGTATTCTCTATTTTGTCCTGATACATCACCCTTCCTCCTCTCTCCCCTTCTTTCCCCTTGCCTCCCACTCCCTAACTCCTCTCCTCCTCCCATCTCTCCCTCTTTCCTTCTCTCTCTCTCTCTCTCTAGTAATAGATGATTCTCACTAGTTCTCCAATATACACCTAATAATACCTATAATTGTTCACCATTGGATGCAACAAGTGAAGGTGTTCTCATTAAGCATTAATAGACAATACTACAGTTTGTGTCCACTTCATTTCTATTGTGTAAATGGAGAACGACTTACCAATAATAGACTCAATTCCCACAGTGACCTCTATTACTCATCCTTCCTTAATTTAAAATATAATACTGCTGCTATATTTGTCCCATTTACTGCCTCATCAGCTGTTGGACATTCTTTATAGCATTACTATTAACAATGATCTACTTTAAATCAAACAGTGCGTTTTGGGGGCATGGAATCAGACATACAGAGCAATTCGTGCTATTTATGATGTGTGGGCATTTAGACAACAATCATAATATCTCTACAACACAATGGATGTTATCGACAAATATATTCAACTATTTTAATGTCAAAATGCCTGATTGTGGGATCTTTGTAAGTCAACCAGCTCATTTGACTCTAGTCAATGTGATAGAAATCAAGTGTTGTCTTTATTTTACTGGTTGGTCCTGTTGGCAATTGAAAGTAGCACGTCGTCGAGGCAACATCCCCAATGTTAGATCTTCAAGTTATTACACCCATGTTACTCTAACCATCTTCACCTACTACTATTAGGAGTATCCATGTGATATTGATCAAGATATAATGTAAGTAATGTCTTTATGTAGACAATAAATAGAATGATAGTTTCTATCTTTTCAGAATTATTAGTTTCTTACTTCATTAACACATTTCATTGGACTGGTCCATGTACTGATACCTTCCTAATGCTATCCTTCTTACTCTCTACATACTGAAGATACCTCATCACACCTTTGGCATATTTTGTAACCAGTGGGTAACAATACAGGTCTTATTTTAATGGTAGTAGTTTATATAATGTTCCAATATACTCCTCCTAGTAGTACTCAATAACATTACTTACCAACATGTCTTAATAATAATATCAATCAATTCTCATTGAGTTGGATACAGAGAACTATACTATTAATAAAGATATCTGGAGTCCGCTTAGTCAAGTCAATATACATGTGGAACAATATGATTATGTTATACAAATGAGTAAGTAGTAACTGTGTATATTATTTCTAATTATTATCTTTGTAGATCTTGGTAGTCTTTATAATGGCAATATATCACAATCATTATTACTAAAACCACAGTAACATTGATGTTTGATAATGGAAATGAATCGTCACCACGTATTGCTAATCTTTCTCTCTTCTATCATTGTAAATATATCATTAACTAATGCAATAATAATTTGTTCTACTGATGGTATATGGCCAAGAGACAACTACCATGTCATAATTGTCACTGGGTCATATTGTTATAAAGGAACTGTAATGTAAATGATAACTTCTCTTACCTTCATTATCATCCACTCTAACAGCACCAGACTTTGTAGCAAGATGAAATGTGATGATAATATTTATTGCTTTACTAGTGATCTATTTAATACTGTATTATCAAGGTATACTAATATTATTTTTGTTGTTTCATCTCTCACTCTATTACATACACAGATCAATAGTTCTTCTCTAATAGCATTGGAAATATTAAGTGAAAACAATGAAGAGATACCAGTTGATCAACCATTTTCTTATTATCTACTATTGTTATAACAAAGTAACCCAGTCACCAGACAGAACCTGTTTCAATAACTCTTCACAAGGTTTGTACAATATAAAGTAATAACAACAATAATAATAATAAATTGCAATTAATTATAATTTAGGTATTATTCTAGTATTTTAATAACATTATTATAATGTATTGACAACAAGACCATTCCTATATGTGGTAAGTTTATAATTGAATACTGGATATTTACATTAATAATTACAGAATAAGATGCGATCTATTGGGTATCAAACTACTTCTAACTTAGATATCTTTGCACTATATCTCTATAATACTACAGACTACATATGATAGGAGATACTACTACTGGTAGGTATATACAATTTTTTATTTTATTTTATATCTCTCGTTCTATACATAGCATTTACTGTTAAAGAGATTACAACTATAACTGGTCCAATTCAAGCAAATTATCTCTTAATAATAATTCCATTACATTACCCACTCGCTTATATATTTATAATCTACCAGCTAAAATAGCTTCATTTTATACCAAAACATATCAGATGGTTACCTTCTGATAATCCTACCCAATATATCATATTCCAGTTCTTTCCTCTACTAATTGAACAGACTGCTCCTATAAAATGGTCTGGTTACACTGTTAACATTGTGTTTAAGCCCTCTAGTCAACCGGTATAACAAGATATCTTATAGCGACAATATCTCTTCTTTCTCTACCAAGTAATGGAACAGAAACTGACTACAAAAAGAAACATATTCCACGTTTCTTCATTAACTCATCATTCCTTAATTTAACATATATTACTGCTACATATATTGTCCCATTTAACTGCATCATCAGCTGTTGGACCACATCTTTCTTATACTTAACATTAACACTGATCTTACTGTTGAATCAAAAGTACGTTTTGCATGAATCAGACATACAGAACAAAAGGGTGCTAATTGTGATGTGTGGCATTAACAACATTGAATATCTCTACACAACACAATGGATTTATCGACAAATATATCAACAAGATTTTAACACTGGGGAAATTCCTGGGTTGGGATCTTATTAACTCAGTATATCTCATTTAACTCTAGTCATGTGATAGTTCAGGTGGTTGTCTTTATTTTACTGGTGGTTCTGACTACAGGGTGTAGCAAATTTGTCAAGCAACTCCCCATGGTTAGATCTTCATGTTCGTTACCCCTGTTCCCTCTCATCTTCACCTACTACTTATAAAAAGAGAATATATGTAATAATGATGACAATATCAATGTAAGTATTATCTTTTATATGTCCAAAATTTAATATATTTCATCTTCTCAAGAATTATAAATTTGTTACTTCAATTAAGTCAATTCATGGACCTGCTCCATGTACTGATGCCTCACCTAATGCTATCCTTCTCTCTCTACATACTGAGATATACCTCCTCACCTTTGGTAACAATACTTTGTACCAGTGGTAACAAATACTGGCCTTATTTAATGGTAGTAGTTTATATAATGTTTCCAATATACTCTCCCTAGTATTACTCAGAAACATTAATTACAACATGTCTTAATAAACATATCAATCAATTCTCATTGAGATTTGGGAACAAGAGAACTATAACTCTTAATAAAGATAGCTGAGCCTTAGTGAAGTCAATATAACATTGAAACAAATGAATTATGTTATCAACAATGTGTGAGTAAGTAACTGTTTATATTATCTTATAAATCATATTTTTTGTAATTTGGGTCTTTATAATGGCAATATATCACAATCATTAATCTTCTAATAACAGTACGATTGATGTTTCATATGGAATGGGTCATTACCACGTAGTACTAATCTTTCTCTTTCCTATATTGTGACCATATCATCACCCGCTGTAGCAACCTCTACTAATTGAACCCTCAGTCATCAAGTATCATCAGTATGACCAGTACTGTGTTTATATCTACCAAACCCATCTCCAGTCCTATGAGTTGTTGTTATGTAACAACCCTCTAGTATTGAACCCTCAGTATCAACTGTAATCGTATTATTAGCACTAATGTTATATTTACTCCTTCTCCAAGTCCTATAAATTGTTCTAGTGATGGTATAAAATGCCAGAGACACAACCGAGGTTATAACAGTCACTGGGTCATATTGTTAAAAGGAACTGTTAATGGTAATGATAAATTCTTCTTACATTATAATCCTCTTTAACAGTTACTAGACTATGTAAACAAGATGGAAATGGGATGATAATATTTATTGTTTTAACTAGTAAACATTTAATACTGTCTTATCAAAGGTATAGCACCTAATAATAGAATTTTGTAACATATCTGCTCACTCTAACATACAACAGATCAAATAGTTCTTCTCTAATAGCTTTGAAAATATTAAGTGAAAATAATGAAGATATACAGTTTGATCAAACCATTTTCTTATTGTCTACTATGTTAATTATCAGCTAAACCAGTCACCAGAACCCGTTCAATTAATTTCACTAAGGTATGTAAAATAAGTTATAATGAATTACATTTATGATATTATTACAGTATTTAATAGTTTATTAATATTGTACTGACACACAAGAGCCATCCTATCATAAGGTTTAATTTATAATTGATTACTGGATGATTACATTAATAATTACATGGATAAGAGGCGATCTATTGGTAGTCAACTCCTCCTAACATTAGATATATTTGCACTATATCTTATAATACTACATGTACTACAGATGATAGGAGATTTTATAATGGTTATATATATAGTACAAAGTTGTTACTTTATTTCTCTCTTTGTATATATATATGCATTTACTGTAAAGAGATTACAACTAAAAACTGGTCCAATTCAAGCAATACCTCTTAATATAATTCTATTACCTTACCTTCCCTGATATATTTGATAATCTACCAGTTAAAATTGCATCATTTACTACCAAAACTTATCAAGATGGTTACCTCCTGATCATCCTAACCAATCTAGCATACTCTCAGTTCTCTCCTCTACTAATTGTACAGACTGTTCTATAACAGTTCTGACAACACCTGTTAATATCGTGTTCACTTGTCTAGACAACTGGTATAGCAAAACATACTTAATAATTGTCATAGCAATGTTATCGCTCTTCCTCTAACAGATAGCAAGTACTGATACATTTATCTTGTGTATATTGGACATTTAAATTGTACATGTACTCCTAACTATATAATGAGTGTATTATATCTCTTATTAGATCTGATACAACAGTACCAAGTGGTGAGTGGAACTCTAATGGTGTGGTCTTATTGGTCAATAAGTGACCTGTCAATGTGATCCTTTAACCACTTTGCTATTTTACTTAGTCCAGGAGTACAAGTACATTAGTCTGTCTGTAGTATCTGTATATATAACTTTCCATTTTATAGGTTAGTGATAAAGATCGCACGATCCTTCCAATTAATATGGCTTGTGTTATTACCTATCTCTCTGATATGTATGTTACTGCCAATATTACTTATCTTTGTATGAGGTAAGGCACAACACCATATATATCACTGATTATATATGTTTCATAGATCACTGTGAATATGAGGCAACTATATTCATGTTATGTTATGTAGATAATTTATTTATATCACAACTATTGTTTGTAGTGGGCATTGAACAACCAGTATTGGTGTATTTGGTCATGTGACTCTCATGTGATTCTTATTGGTGTATATTATTAGTTTGTATGCTCAACAATAGCTGTATACTGCAGTACATGTTTCTAGCGACAACATTATGTGGATGTTAATGGAGGGCATGGTCTTATACATTGCTCATGGTTTAGAGTCTTTGTCACACATCCTAAGCAATACATATGAGTTTTTACACTAGCTGAGTTATGGGTCTGTTAGTATTTCATTGAGATACTAATTATTATTATAATTTATTAGGTATTCAAGGAGTCCATAGTTGTTGATTATAGTACCCATTGGGTATCTTGTTGGTACTGATGAAATCCACCCCTACTTGTTATATGAAAATGAAAAGCTTGTTGGGGCGTGAGTAATAAAGTTGTTATAATTTAATGAAAATTTTATTAATTTTATAGATGTTGGTTCAAGAAATTATGAGAGTGGATTTATATGGACATTTATTTCACCAGTTGTCTTATACTTCTAGTAATTTTAATGGATAGATGATTGATAATCATGTGATGACACTTTTCCAGGTCAATATTGGGTTCTTCATTATGGCTATTGTGATATAAGAAAACATCAAAAAATCGTCAACTACATAAAGATGAAAATTGCTAATGTCAAGTATGATGTATTTATTTTCTTTTTTATCATTTTTCTCCACAGACAATGATAAAACAGCTTCTATATCACTTACTATAGTGATGGTATAGGATGCTACTAATGTTCTTTTTTTCTCAGACAAATTAACTCTTTATTGCATATATACATGACAGCCTTTATTGCTGTCAAGGTATTATTATCTTCATACTTTATGTCCCTCTCTCTAAACCTGTAAGTGTAATTATGATTATTAGTGTATAAATGTCACACATACTATTACCACATCACATACATACAGGTAAGAGAGGCATACTCAAATGTGGTTATAATAAAAAAGAGAAAATCTCAATTATTCAACAGAATATATTTCACACTAAACCAACTTCAATCCAGACATCAGTCAGTTACAATGATTCATTATCATTACATCTTATATTCTTACAGAATGATTTAAACATTCTGAAGATCAGTTCCTGCTGCTAATACTCCGGACACTAAACTCATAGAGCATTTGATGTTATGTATTGATTTATTATATGTACAGCTGTTAATGATTTGTTGTTGATTGTTAGAGGGTACATTCAGATACTTTGAAGAAATTAAAGAATGCTGAACAAAGAAATGAAACTGAGCTTGCCATGTAATTATCATTTCCCATGAAGAAGCTGAGATTAGATCTTATTTTTAAGCATGACAATAATCATGACATTCCTAATATCAAAATGTAGTAATGTCATTGTGGTTATCTTAGTTACCTGTTCACATTATTAATTATTGTTTTTTGGATATACTTAATCCTAATTTTACTTGCTTATATTATACAATTTTGGTGAATATAGTTACTGAAAATATACACTAACTTATTAAGTAACTTCAACAAGTGTAAAGCTAATGAGCTTTACTCATAATAATCACTAAATTTAAATAATAGATCTAGTTTCTTAATGCTTAAAATATAATTTAATAAATCAA
>NW_024534161.1:0-23579 GCF_016097555.1 Gigantopelta aegis
CGGAAAAAGTGTATGATATACAAAAGCCAAGAAAACAGTGACAAATTACTGTCCACACATAATTTCAATATTTATTAAACTGGGCTGTACGTAATATTTACTACCTTTGTTGGAATGTTATGAAATACTCTCAGATTTGGTTACGGGGAAATATCCATTGGTTGCTTAAGTTCATCTTATAACAATTGCACTTAATAAATACTAGTTTAATGTTTAGGTTTATAACACGTGCCAAGATGAACTCTGAGTCGCCTAGTAAGAATAACGACAGTGCTGCCAAACACGAGGAGGTGTACGAAGTAGTGGATGACGCCAGTGGTCAGTTGAAACTCGGCGCAGACACAGCTCAGAAGAACAGAAAGAAAATGTCGCCAATTCCAATGCATCAGTACGAAAAGCTGGATGGCCGGGCACCAAAGATTCCTAAAAAACCATAACACGTATAGCATTTGATTGGATGTCAGTTGTATGATGCATGTAGGACATTAAATCGGGTTGCATGGCAGTTTAGGGGAGAGGCTTGTAACTCTGCTGTAGAGCGCTCACCTGAGTTGCGATGGGTAGCAGGGTCGATTGCCATTGGTGGAATGTTTTTTATGTCCCAACCAGTGCCCACGGCTGGCACATAAAAGGTGCGGTTAGTACTGTCCTGCCTATGGGGAAATTGGACATGTTTATTTTTTTATTTTTTCATTGGTGATAGTCTTTGTAATGAAATGGGCCCCCCCCCCCCCCCCCCCCCCCCCCCCCCCCCCCACACACACACTCCACTGTTACGGGTCTTGGGCCTACAGAGAAATTATACATCATAAACTGTGCATTTAAAAACTCTTGCGTTTATCCGCATTTGTCATGATTAACTTGTAAAATGCAAAAATTAACAGTTTAAAACATGTTTTTGAAAATGTGCGGGAACCATAAGAAATTCTGGTGCTTAGCGCTCTCCATCTGTCAGTCCCCCCGTGTTTACTTTCTTTCGCCTGCCTGGTTATTGCCCATTGTTTGATAATAATTTACTGATGGCCATAACAAGTACAAATTATGATTCGTGAATCTCTCTCATTTGTGACAAGAATATATTACTTTATAACATGCTACTTGAGCCTCGAATCAGCAAAGTATGACACGTAAAGGACATAATTATTGCTTAACAACATTAAACACATTTGTGTTTACTGGCCTCGGTGGCGTCGTGGCAGGCTATCGGTCTACAGGCTGGTAGGTACTGGGTTCGGATCCCAGTCGAGGCATGGAATTTTTAATCCAGGTACCGACTCCAAACCCTGAGTGAGTGCTCCGCAAGGCTCAATGGGTAGGTGTAAACCACTTGCACCGACCAGTGATCCATAACTGGTTCAACAAAGACCATGGTTTGTGCTATCCTGCCTGTGGGAAGCGCAAATAAAAGATCCCTTGCTGCCTGTTGTAAAAGAGTAGCCTATGTGGCGACAGCGGGTTTCCTCTAAAAAAAATCTGTGTGGTCCTTAACCATATGTCTGACGCCATATAACCGTAAATAAAATGTGTTGAGTGCGTCGTTAAATAAAACACTTCTTCTTCTTCTTCTTCATTTGTGTTTTGTAGATGGTTAATTGTACGGGCAGTGTTCCTGGAAGTACACATTATTGATGGGAATTCGCAATATAATATTTGGATAACATTAAATTTATTTTTGTGAATTTTTATCTTGGAAGGGGCAGAACGTAGCCCAGTGGTAAAACGCTCGCCCGATGCGCGGTCTTTCTCGGTCGATCCCCTTCGATGGACCCATTGGGCTATTTCTAATTCCATGAATGGTATATCAAATGCTGTGGTATGTACTATCATGCCTGTTGGATGGTGCATATAACAGATCCCTTGCTACTCATGGCACAATGGCTTAGTAGATACAGACATACTACCAGTTGTCACAACTGGGACATTCTGTTGTTTTCAGTATAATGGTATTACAGTAAAGAGCACTTGCATATAAATATATTTACTAATATTTAACTTGTTTTGAGTAGTAGATGATTGGGGGGGGGGGGGGGGGGCGGACAACAAAACGAAACCCCCAACCTCCCATCAAATTCGGTATATTTCTGATTAAATGTTGATATAAAGATGCTCGGAGAGGCGTTTACAGGACAATCTAGTGTTGTATATCAATTGTGTAGTACCATTTTAAATACTTCATTAAAAAGGGCACTTCAAACGGGCGTGGGGGATTCGTGTTTAGGTCCCACGTTTACGAAGCTATGAAATACAATTCAAACTTATTACTTTATTTAAATTCTAAATACATGTAGTATAAAACGAAAGGTATCTGGTAGGCTCTGTTAGGACAGCAAGATGAACGAATTATACAGGCCTATTGGAATGAGTTTTTTAAAGGGGGAGGACACAATATATGAGGCATGTCATACCAATATTTATCTACTGTAAACAAACTTCACGATTTTGCCTTTTCACTCGCACCATGCATTAGCAATGACACGTTCAATTCTAGCTACATAAGGTGAGTCACCTAGGGTTCCAGAAGCAGAGACAGATAAGAAAACCTGATAACCAACTACCCAGATAACCAGACAAGACCTCAAGTAAGCTTATTTAATAAGATATTATTTGTTTGCTACCAATAAGAATAACTTAGTAATAATAAATCTTTAGGGGGCGGGAATCAAAACCTTCAACCTAGTACATGTATACTGTTGTTTCATACTACTTCCTCCTACTAACAGTTGACTCCCTTGAGAGTGTTCATTGTTTCATTGGTAATAAAATTAAGTATGCTAAGCAATAGGCTTTTTAACCAATACCTACACTATAAGGGTAAACCCTTCAAATTAGATAGCTAGGCTAGTATATCTCCCCATATGTCATTGTATTCCATTATTAAACAAAGACAGAGGGGTAGGGGTGGTCCTGAATGGCCGTCGAGTTCACTAGAATAGGGGACTTAGGACAATGGGTACAACCTTAACATGAAATTAGGATGCACAAACAGACGGCACGCACACCGCATCAGTACATAGGGTGCATAGGGTCCGAGTACACAATTGCACTGCATCCAGGGGAAGCTGGACAAAAGAATACCAGCCTACCCTATGCAACCCCCAAATACTTGCTGCTGGTAGTCTAACTTGGTACTTTGTGACACTGAAGAGGACGCCGTGAACCACTTCATCAACACCTGGACAAAAAAAAACCGGAACAGCGCCTTGCCTACCAGTGTCAACACGATTGCACAAGTCTCCCCTGGGTTGTCATCCCACGACCAGAATAGGTCAGACCCTTTCTAAGGGCCCTATAGGCAACCTAGGGAGACAACCTAGGGAGACACCACAGCATAATAGAGGTCTAATTAGCTAGCTATTCTCGATTCATTAATGTCAAAACCTATATTAGCTCTGCCATTTTCCTTTTGACCAACCGTTCAAAATTGCGCCCAAATTCCTCAATCAAAATTGCGCACCGTTTCTCTTTGGCATATTAACTGCTCCATTCAAAATTCCATAGCACCACCACCACCCTCCCCCGCCTGCTACCGACCTTGGTCGGACTGCTGGTGCTCCCTTGCACCTGCCAAGGGTATGGAAACTCCCCAGAAAATGTTGATATGATGACTTCTTATAGCTCTATCCTGACACGTTTTCTGCTGTTTTGGAACCACAGATTTGGATTCCCGAATTTATTAATATATTAGCGAGCGGGCGAAGTGAGCCCAAACTTCGCTTTGACCAGCTTGACTTCGCCGTGTCAGTCAACTTAAGGCGAAATCTGTGTACACAATCACAGATGAATGGTGAAGAACTTGAAAAACACCTATCCATGGACAATAAATAAGTGTCTGAGAGTTCGAAGCGCCACTGGCGCCACAATATCATGCTACAGGATCACAGATAGGCGGTCTAGCTCACTGAAAAATAATATCCGTTTGGAGCAGCAGACTTCGACGTGAAAAAAATAATAATGCGGGGAGTGATTAACTAGGTTAATGCAGACTTTCTCATAACAAATAAATTCAAACAAAGATGTCGAAATTATAAAATAACAGGAAAACCTGTCCTTGCGGCTTCCTGTAATCAGTGGTCTCTCTGCTGTAGGTAGTATTACACCAAATAACTTCCAGCTGGGTCAAAGTTCGAGGTGCACCTAATTTTTGACCAAAGTGTCTATATCGTATATATGTACATATTATGTATTCAACTGATGTTCAAGGAAAAGCTATCATACCAGAAAAGAAGTGTAGGCCCACCAGGTATTTCCGTATTTAAGGTCCAAGCTTAAATACAAAAAAAATCAAAACATCTTGGAAAAAATAAGTGTATCTAAAATTAAGTCTGGGACTTACATTATCAAGCTGAAAAAAAAGTATCTATACATGGACATATAATAAAGGGGAAAAGTTAGGATAGCAGCAGGCAACATACATGCAATACCGTTCAATGACAAGGCAACACATGTTTCAATACCATTATGTAGGACTGGAGGAACAGTTATTAATTTGAATTTTAAAT
Organism: Gigantopelta aegis; assembly: GCF_016097555.1. NCBI lineage: Eukaryota > Metazoa > Mollusca > Gastropoda > Neomphalida > Peltospiridae > Gigantopelta > Gigantopelta aegis. The sequence continues at coordinate 4,500 of NW_024534161.1, forward strand.
GAAGGGCAATGCTTATATATATTCAGACATCTAGCTGTTTCATAGTTGAGGAAAGGGGAGGAGGTACACCCAACGCTTATAGATATAACTGGGTTATTTTAATGGATAGCTGATGTTTACTTCATGTAAAAATTCAGTTTTTAGGTAACGGATTCTTTGTGAAGCCACTGCACAGGTTTCACAGTATCGAGTTATTATATACGCAAAAATTATGTATGGTATCGATTAATATGTAGGTTTATTTGTTTATTTTATTTTATTTCATTGTTATTGTTATTTATGTAAAGAGAGCAAACATGATGATGCATCTTTATTTAAGTTCTTTTAAAATATCTTGTTATAAAATTTCCTCCAGTTACACAGTAAATAAAATGTCATTTGTTAGCCCAGGGAACATTTCTGTTAAACTAGTATTCGAATTCATGTCAATAGCCTTAAATGCGGCGAATGTTCCTGTTTTTATACCTATGGGCTTCATTTCACATGAATCCCAGTAACATTGGGATGAAGTAAATGTTGAACCTATGACTTATGTCCCAGATTTTAAACATTTTAGTTTATTCCGTGAGACAAGTATGTTCAGCTAAAACGAAAAGTATTACTTTGAAAATATTTGTAGACAGTCTCTTAAAAGACACATTTTCTAAACCATAGATGAATATTATTGTTAAATGGACAATGAACAATTTGTATACACATTATATTGTTATACACCCTAAAAAGTGGCAGACTGCCACCCTATGGGAAACCTACCATGTAACTTTTGAGATCTAATATAAAAGGTTTACTAAAACGTTGACACACCTAATCTATTGTTGACCCGGGGCCAGTTTCACAAAGACATTTACTGTAACCATCTGTTGAGCAATTGCTAGTTAAAATGTTTCTTTGGTCACTTTTCAAAATAAATTCATTATTGTGCCACATTCTTGAATGTAACAGACAGTACTAATGGACATTACAAATCGTCATTTCTAGAAAATAGTTTTAAAATTTGACCCTTACATATTGCAGCCTTGTCAAGAAAGTGTTTGGGGTTGGGGTGGAGAGGAAGCTCCTGATTTAAGCGATTTAAAAACAAAATATTGTCCAGTCTAGGCCCCCGCCCCTGCATACGTACCTGCAGGTCACTTTCAGGTGTTTTTTTTTACCAACAACAGATTAACAGTCGGTTAAACTGAACAACTTTTATGTTGTTGGTCCCTGACTGATTGGGCAAGACATATTTATTTTATTAATTTTAATGAGGAATTTCTGGTCCAGCAAAGGGCACATGGCCATGTGCGCGGCTTAACAGTTAAAAATGAGTACAAGTACACATGGCAAGTACGCTAACTGATTCAGGGCCCCGTTCCATGAAGCGATCTTAGCGTTAAGATCACCTCAAATACATAATATAGTTATTCACCTAAGGTGATCTTAGCACTAAGATTGTGTTGTAGAACAGGGCCCAGGACACAATTGAGACTGGCAGTGTTTATAATATGATACACCTTACATGGCAAGATTTAAGTAGCAGGGTAATTTGAAAAACAACGTAGGTCTACTGGTCATACCAAATGAAGAAATTATTAATATGAAAAACTAGTAAGTAAAGTTTAATTCAGATTTTCACAGTGAAATACTCGTAAATGACATTTCTGTAATTCAGATTCAGTTATTGATAAATACTATTAATCAGTTTAAATGACTTTATTCATAAAGTGTTTATCTTAAGAACCATTTGTTACACTGAATCAGCTTGTACCAAAACAGTTTTTTCGTCTCCTGTAAAACATAAAAAATTCAGATACGAGTTTTACTTGGTTCAACGACTATAAAGTTTTAATGGTTGATATGTTTAGTTAACATGTTTTGAAGAATACTAAAACAAACTATAATCTAAAATTGTAAATGTTCGTCTGAAATGATAAATCAAGATAAGGTACATATGCTATACCACTGACCAACCGTTGTTCATTGAGTAAGCATTGTTGTTATTATACAGCTATTAGTTACCAAAACTACGATACCAAACAATGAAGGAATAAATGAATAATGAATTATTGACATATGCATAGCACGAAAACCCCTGATGGTAATATATGCATAATACCGTTCTCATGTCCATATACTAGACTTTACTGTCTCATTTCTTGTCTGATGTCATTGTCCAAGCATGATCATTTTGAAGCTCAAGAAATGGACCGTCACTTTCATAGCAGGTTGTTCAGCAATTCTGGGTAAGATCACACCTGGTTCATTAGCTTGGGTACCACATACCAATAAAATATTTTTCATTTCAAAGATGAACTTGGCGTGATTTCCAAACTGACGTTTGGGTGTGATGACGTCTTGCAGTGTCATCAGCCGGCAGATGCATTACAGCTGACATATATGTTAAAGCTGTCTTCATTTTGACTCGTTTCTTTGCAAACACACTTTTATTACTGGCAATGTCATCCTGAAGCTTGTTCAGCGAAGCGCAATATTACGTATTTCGATACAGGGACCCAACAAACTTGGTAGCCGCCAAATTGTCTTCCTAAAACAATATCCCTTGTATTCCCAAGTTTGCAATCAACTGCAACTGGTCAACTTCATTGATCCTCAAGTCCAAGAGTGTAGTCATAATAGCTGTATATATATGCTAGTGTGGTCTATTAGAGTGCACCTCGCAACTCCATACCTCTGACTTCAACACTCGAAGTTTCTGTTAGGGTTACTTCACTCTTAATTCATGTCAGTTCGGTCTCTACACATCGACCCCTCGACCAATCGAGCCTGGGTATCCCTATCAGGAGCCAAATCTCCTTCTGGTATAGCTCTTTGGGTCATTGAGACATACAAGCTCCATCGCTACGTCAAGGAATGGACCTGAAGGGGATTTTGTGAACTACCCTCACGAATTTGTGTGCTGGAGTTTTGCTAAACATTCTTTCATTAATACAAACACTCGTTCACTAAATCATTAATTTGTTTAGTTATTCAGGGCTTAGTGGTTAGGTGTTTGTGGATGCTAATAGCTGTATGACGACAACAACGCTTTCTTACTGGGGAACTATATATTTGATAAATAGCATGACATTTGTCCAATATCTTGGTTTATTATTTTATATAATTATTTACATTTGGCTGTTATATTTTATTTTAGTATTTTTTAAAACAGTCTAACTAAACTTATCAACAATCTAAACCTAAGTCATGTTACAAATATGTTTCGATATTTATACCAAAATTATCGCCCATTTAGCCAGCCATTTTGAATGCTGGTTAACTGACATCAGACAGTATTACAAATAGTTTTAATGAAATCAGTGAGTCCATAAATATCAGTTTTGACACAAAGATCATATTTCTAAGTGTACTTGTTCTTAAGATATACACTTTTGATGATGAACTTGCGGCCAATTTGGAAACAAAATGGTCGCTATCTTTTTTGCACCAACTTTAGAAAATGTCATCTTATATTTCCATGAACTCCACACCCCAGAGATTAATTTCAGCCATGGTGACAAACGTTATACTTCCGGCCCCGGTTACTAAAAAACTAAGGCTCTTTTTCGGCCTCTGCTGCCGGACTAAAGTCAAACACAATATTGTTCATCTGTGTACTGAAAGACACATGGGGAAGTTTATAAGTTAGCGTTACATTGACAAGGTTTTGCAACCAAACAATTACTGTTACACATAATCATAATAGGCCAAATTTACAAAGCCTGTTTGTGTCTTACACGCGTGTAACTATAAATATACATGGGACTAAGAAAAACGGGCTTCGTAAACTCGGCCCAATAAGATTTGGTAACGGTACTAATCGTTTAGCTAGTTTCGAAGATCAGCACGGTTAGTGACTTTAAAATGGCAGCATTATCAGAAGTTATTTAGTTATTTTTAAACATATATTAGTAATGAAAGTTATTACATAGCCAGGGTTGAAAATTAACATGACAACCATGGTCACCAACAGGGTCAGTTGAAGAAAACTCTTACTGGCCCTTCTCAAATTCAACTAGCCCTTCAAATTCAATTAGAATGTTATTTGTTAAATAATTACCATGTACTGACCGTATATAGTCCGTTTGCGTCAAAAGGAAACCGATAATAAATAAATGAAGAAAGTTAAAATTTATATAAAAAAAAAATGTTATTAAGTTTTAAACCTATACCAACTGAAATAAAAAAAAATTGAAAAAGAAATCTATTATAAAAAAAAAAAATTCTGTACAAAGTACCATTCAATTAAATTTAATTTTTAAACAGGGGTGACAACAAAATGCTAGAACAGCCAAGGCATGCAGCTCGACTTGCATTGTCTATGCAGTATGCAGAAAGAACTAAAGGTAGAACTGCGCGTGCTTTAGTATGGATGTGGCAGTCCTCTGTAGCGATGCAAGAGGGATGCAATAAACCTTTTGGCGATGCAAGAGGGATGAAATTTCCTGTAAAGGATTTCATCGGGAGTGGCTGTCTTCCTATTACGAGGCACTAGATAAAGATCCATGGAATCATTAACTAGTTTGCCAAATGCTCATTCGACTCTGCATGGTGCAGAGATACGGCTCTGGTCATGTATTACGGTTTTGTCGTTTACCTTGGATTTTCTATCAATTGCCTTAAAGCACGTATCAGAAAAGATTTAACCTATGCACTTTGATGGTAATTTGTAAAGAATTTTCTTTTTAATTTGGACTGATATGTTTTCCTCAAAATGTTTAGTTTGAGATGGTATGGGTTTGAAACTTAATAAATTAATGTTTTTATATGAAGTTACATGCCAATTCATCGGTTCCCTTTTGACGAAAACGAACAATAGTCTCAAAATGAATATTTCCTACCTCGTAGAATGTAATTTTGTGCGCATGTGTGTATGTGTGTTAATTTGGATGTTTTAAATGATACAGTAGTAGGCTACTAATAAAATAAATATTTTGTATTAACTGGCACCATATTCGTCAGACCCTAAAATCGATCGTCGCCCAACGGACTCTTTTTTTGTAAAATTCTTAGTCACCCATAGCCAATAAAGGTCGCCACGGGCGACCGGGCGACTGCTAATTTTGAACCCTGTGTAGCAGGCCTTTTAAAGTCGCACGCCCTAGTTTCAGCCCGCGAAAATTAATTCTAATTTTGGTTAATCTACAAACTGTAACACACTTAGATCACATTTGTATAAAATAGAGTGAAAAAGCAGGTTTTATATCGATAAATACCATGGGAATCCCCATGACCCAATTACTTGAAATAATTGTAAAGTTAGTATTCTGATGTCACCGGTAGATGTCGCTCGAAGCACAGAAATGCCTATGTCACGACAAATTTCACAGAGTGCGCACAGACTTGGGGTGCGTTCCTTTCACCTCTCCTGGGCATGTTCCAACTGTTCTGTCCTGGTTGTATCCCCTCTCCAGATATCGTAAGACTTAGCAAAATTATTGGTTTTAAGGGTCTGTAACGTTTTGTAATGAGATACTTACTTGTCTGAACTTTATTGTTAAAGGGACATTCCTGAGTTTGCTGCAATGTTTAAGATGTTATCGACTAAGAGAGACTGTTTAACGATTGTAATTAAATATCAAATATATTTTTCTGCATAAAATATTAGTGGCTGTATATTAAACATGTTTCTGATCGTTCTAATATTTGTACTGGGTTAAATTTCGTTTTATTTCCTAAAATATATTTTTTCGTACGTACGAAATTATTTGAAGACGACATCCAGTTTGGGCTTCTTACAAATATTAAGACGACCAGAAACACATTAAATATATAGACACTGACATTCTAAACAAGAAAATATATTTAATATGTAAGTTTAATCGTAGAAATATTTTATTAGTCGGAAACATCTTACAATGCAGCAAACTCAGGAATGTCCCTTTAATGAAAATGTTCACTAACTGTGAAGAAAAACCTCACAAATGAACGACAAGCAAACGACAACAAATCGGATGTTGGTTGCGCGAACCGTGCATGAGAAAACAAACCGAACCAAAATGATAACGGTCACGTGGTATACCAACGTCTGTGACGTTGAAACGGGAAGATCCCCTCTAAAAATAGATTAGACCTTGTCTGCTCAACGTTTTTTTCTCAGACGCGCGTGCGTTTTTAAGAAATACGAAAAATGCATTTTGTGGTATTACAAACACAAGGATTACCAAAAAACACTTCAGGTGAATGGAAATGTGTATTCTAAATAATAAAATGTAAGTAAAGTGCAATTTTATTTGTGAGAAAATAGGTTTAATAGCGAAAAACAATGGCGTAATGGTTAACAACTAGGGCGTGTCCCTTTAATGGTGTATGATTGAGCAGGTTTAGTATACTTCGTATGCTGACTTTTTATATCTATACATATATAATTAGCTTTAATTCCGCCATGTAATTATTTTACACATATCTTAATCTGAGTTAGAAATGTGTGTAAAACAGGAAGGGAAAACGGGCAGAAAACGGCAACCTGTATTCGGCAAAATCGACACAAGCGCGTACCTATAGGTAGCACTAAACCAACTAATTTCCGGCTGGGTCAAAGTTCAAGGTTCTCTATCAAAGTTCACACCACATGTCCTGTGATTGGTTTTAAATGTGTGTTGGTTGTAAACAAAAAAAGTTTCATCTGGGCTAAAAATGTATGCAATTTTATTTCAACTAGTACCACTGTGTCAAGTAGTCTTGTTCTTGGAACAGGTATGGCGTCCCCTGCGAGTGCTGTAACCTCACCGTGGTGCAGGGGTGTAACATTCTCTTTGAGAATGGCCAATACAGCACAAATTGAAGTTTAGAGTAAAATTCGGTGTCAGTAAATTTCTGTGATATTTGTATTTGTATTTTTGCACAGTTCTTTACACTGTTCTTGTTTAAACCTTGAATTTTTATATTGATGTTGATCATCACTTTATTTATTTGCATTACCATAGTTTGACACCCAATAGCCGATGTATTTTTCGTGCTGGGGTGTCGTTAAACATTAATTAATTAATTAATTAATTAATTAGGTATGGCGTACCTGTAAAAAAAAGTACTCCAATTTTGTGCGAAACTAGGTGTGTTGTAAAAACATCTGATTGTACCAAAAAAGAGCCACGAAAGGTACCATTTTCTGCAGTTAACACTTTGAGGTAGGGGTTGTAGTACTGATATTTATGGGTCATATAGTGCATATAGTGTTTTTAAACACAAACGTTAAAATGGTCGGCTATGGGATTTTATTTGGTATAGTCTTATCTTTAGCACTTCAAATAGGGATATAACACTACCAACCATTGCTAAAATTACGAACATAAGCTGAAAATGACATCTAGTAACAGGTGATATGTTGTACTGGTATGCATATACTGAACATGGTAATTTATAAAAACATACCATTTTGTTATGATGCTATGCATAAGTGTACAAACGTTAGCACACACATGTATATTACAAAATCCGTGGTAGGCGTGCCTGAACCTTTTTGGATAGGGGCACGTAAATAGAGTTCCCATTCCATATTACAATCTGTTTTTGCGATGGTGATGTAGAATTTGAATTTGTATAGCCTGAAAATACGATCAGTTTTTAAAACGTGTATATTTAGTAATATGGGCACACACCTGTACTACTAAACTAATTTTATTTTATATTTGTTTAATATACTCTATATACATGTAACGTAAATTACAACTAACTGGGTGAAGTTATATGTTACCCATTTCCATCCAACTCGTACATACCACTAATATTTGCCTTGAATGGTATGACAAACCGTTCCATGATTCAACTGAACTATCATGATGTTCTTTCAAATGGATTTTGTTTTGGTACTAAATTAACGATTGAAGTTTTGTGGTCGTGTTGGCGACATGTAGTTTATTGGCATTTTGCCATGTAGAAGGACTCTGATGTTAAAACTGCAGTCAGAAATACCAAATATACCGAGAAAAAAAAGAAACTTCCGATTTGTACATATAGTATTTGTTGTGTTAAAGAATTCATTGTGTAATGAAATTATATAGGTAGTATTAGACTTGAGCTGTATTATCAGGATTCATGAATTTTATAGATTATTTTTACACTGTTAATCGTCGACAACGTGAAATTCAAATTGCACGTGCATGCATGGTTCGACATGTCCCGTGTAGTTTTCGGTCAATTTGTTTTACTTGTCGTACTGACATTGTTGTCAAGTGAACGAAAACGCTTCAAAATTTGTAAAAAAATTAACGTTTTTTACATTGTAGCATTTTTAGTATGCCAAGAATACCCAATAATTTACGCGAACGGGCGATTGGCATGCTTGATGCTGGCATGTCGACAGAAGACGTTGCAAGGCATGTTGGGAGTTCTAATCGTGGCGTGTTACAATGCGTGGTCAAGACCGCTATATCATGAACACGCATTTGCGCAATCGATTCCAAACTGCCACTGCTACTGCTGCTAACACACCTGGGCTTCATAATAACCGAATCAGTGGGCAAACTGTTCGTATTCGTCTGCGGGAGAACGATTTACATGCACGACGTCCTTACGTCGGATGCGTTTTAACGCAACGTCATCGTCTAAATCGTCTTAATTGGGCACGTGTACACACTCGTTGGATACGGCGACGCTGGAATACCGTTCTTTTTTCGGATGAATCCAGATTTTCTTTACAACGTGGTGATGGCAGGATGCGCGTCTACCGTAGGAGAAATGAACGCTATGCTGACTGTTGTGTTCTTGAACGAGATCGTTTCGGGGGTGGGGGTTGTGTCTGCCCATGGTTATCGTTCACCACTAGTCGTCATTGATGGCAATTTAAATGCTCAACGTTACCGCGATGACATTCTGGCTCATCACGTCATTCCTCTGTTCCATAACAACGCCAACATCTCGATTTTTCAGCATGATAATGCCACCTCTCATACAGCTAGAGACACTGTATATTTTTTTACGACAAATAACATTGATTTCATTGATGACTGGCCCGCTAAAAGTCCTGATCTCAACCCCATCGAGCATGTCTGGGATAGTCTGGACAGACGATTGAGGCGTCGTCCCAACCCACCCGCTAACGTCAACGAACTTCGTCAAGGGCTCGTTCAGGAATGGAACAATATTCCACAGGCAGAAATCAACACTTTAGTCAATTCTATGCGCCTGCGATGCACTGCAGTGGTCAATTCAAGTGATGGTCATACCCGTTATTAAGTGTTTTTTTTGTTTTTTAACCCCTACCACACTTGGTCGAAATTTCTCCCAGTTTCTGTTAACCTATGGCCATGATTTTTGCACCAAACGATGCATCATGGAACACTCTTTAAACGCACATATAAAAATTATTCCCCCGGTTTGTTTTCATCAAGTTATGTTCAAGCAAAGTTAGCGGAAGTTTCTTATTTTGTTCAGTATATCTTCTGTATGCATTCGCGCTTCATACAAAGATGCATAGGAAGGTGGAAAGTTATGCTAAATATATCAAACACACCAGTCAGATCAATAGGGCATGTAAAGTCTTAAATGGCACCAATTTCGTTAAAATTCCTGTATATGTTTTGTTTTGTTCTAATTTTATTGTGTGCCTGTCATAATAGGTATGGGAATTATGTGGCGTCTGCTACAGGTTTCCCATTAGACACACTAATTTCCAGCATAAATCTTTACTGCTAAAACCTGGGCAATCATTAAAGCCCTGGCACAGATTAATGGGACATTCCTGAGTTTGCTGCATTGTAAGATGTGTCTGACTAATAAAATATTTCTATGGTTAAACTTACATATCAAATATATTTTCTTCTTTAAGAATATCAATGTCTGTATATTCAATGTGTTTCTGGTCGTCTTAATATTTGTAAGGTATTGTTAGTTTTATGTTTTGGCAGTCATCGTGGTCACCATCTTGACTATTTTATAAATCGTCAAGGGTGCCAAGTTTGTAACCCATTTATTCACATTCAGTACCCTTCAAAGATGCAAAACCAATTCAAACCGTAACTCCCCTAGGAAGTACGAAACATGATGTTTTATATATTCTTTCTTAAGTGTATGTCTTGTGGACATTTGAAACGACAAAAAATGTTTTATTATAACGTACAATTAAAAACAAAGAGTTTGAGATATAGAGGATATTATACGAGTGTCCATGACAGACGATGTTTACTACACGAGTGCCTAAATTATCATATTTCCCGAGCGAGAGCGAGGTAAATGCGATAATTTAGGCACAGTGTCGTAAACATCGTCTGTCATGGACACGAATGTAATATTCTGTTTATTACCGACACGATTTCATGGAACGGCGCGACCGATTCGTTGCAAATGAGGTTACTGAGTGCCCTGTGTTTATCTTTTGTGACGCGGGAGCAATTGTTTATTTTTTTAATGTTCTTGTGTCCTAATATTTGCATAATTTCAGTGGGTGGCACATTTGCACTGATTAACTTTTGTATAAATAATTAATAATGTTCAAACAAACAAAAACTCAATAGCAATTTTGCATTGGCATTTTCCCAGCGCCCTGAAAACGGAAACGTCATGTACCCAGTTTCGTGTTATTGTAAGGAGATGTAAAGTGACGTCATTGGAATACTGACGTCATTCAGATTCAAAATTAGCTGGAATGTCGTGTCAGCCAATCAGAAAGAAATGTACTCTTACAACAGCCAATCGTTAAACGACAATGCCAGGAGGACATACGATTTAGTTATGACATACGAGGGAAATCGTACGATAAATATGGTCCTCGTTATGCTGTACCTCGTAGGTAATAAATAAAAATAACCTATATTTAAACTCTATATTTGATTTTTCCTTTGTTAATCTGTCTGTACTAGTTGTTCTATGGGATTTTGATGGATGAATGAAGAGTTTTTTTCCACACCAAGCATATGTGGAATTACTGACAACAGCCCTACCAAGTTGTGACTCTTTGAACAACGTAAAGTTAAAAGTAATTGAGCTCGAGTAGATCGCGTTATTTCTCTGTATCTAGGCCACCTGTCGAAATAACCATAACTATAGTGTAAAATGGCCTGAGGTGTTATTACAAAATGTTGCTTTTTAAATTATTTATTTCATCAATTGCCACATTTACAGATCGCACTGTATATCCATGTGATGTGGCTATACAGTGGATTAATACTTGCTTGGACATATAATTATTACAATAATAATAATCCATATCAAATAAAAGGCATATACAGTACATACACATTATATATTTATATATTTACATAATGTACAAACCACAGACAGTTCAATGATGTACTGCATTGGTTAATTCATGAAGAACAACACAAAGTCAGGAATTAGAACAAGGGGACAGAAAATGGGGAGAAGAAGGATAAAGAACAGGACAGAATAGTTTCCATCCAAATGATGGGTGTTTCAAAGGTGTAAAATAAGTATACTAGTACTTGTGTTATTTGATGCAGTACAATTGGTTTGAAAAAAAGGAGAAATAACGCCTTTAAATGACTAAAGTTGCAAATTACCCTATTTACTTGTGAACTGGTCTTCTTTTCCTGACAATATGAAATTTTCAATATTTCTGTGCTGAGGTATTCATTTTCTTTTCATTGTTGGATATATGAAAGAGATTACAGGCATGATAGAATGAACTGTTTGATGACTGTTATGTTTTGCTGCTAAACCAAAACATTTGAACCATGTCTCAAGTTTTAATATCTAACTACTAAAATATGTTCCCGTACGCATAGCAATAAAATGCAAACAAAGCGATATCGCACTTAAATTGTCTTCCTGCCCACACGCACAAACGGAAGGCTGAACTGGTCCGGCTGCACGTAGAATTAGATTCAACTGGGTTAAGTAATAATTAAGCCAACCTTTGGACGGCAAAACATGCGACAGTAAGCCCTTATACTGTTTTGTTTTGTTTGTTTTTTTACGCTGTACATTAAACCGAATGACCACTTTGTGAATCAGTCAAAATAATTTGCAAACTTTTAACGAAAAACGACTGGCTGGTCGTATGCCACATTTGTGACATTTGTCACATGTTATCCGTTTTCGAACCAAGCACTATAGCATTTGTAACCGTCTAGACTCTCTCCCCTGCTAATTTCCATGCACACGTGCTTGATACTACTACTACTACTACTACTAATTTGGTGAGTTCATGTTCCGACTGTTTATTATTTTATTTCAGCGTATTCGCAGTTATTTTCGTCATGAAATAATATATACTCTTCAAAAAAAGAAACGCAAAAGGGTACAAATGGGTTATAACTCCGATTTTATGTTTCCTACCGGTTCATGCTTTGTGAATATAAGGTCATTGCATGTCCCAAACACATTCCCACGGTTACATTCGATAAAACGCAGCTACTGTACAATAAAGTTCCAAAATGTGAATATTCGCAAAAACGCAGCCACGTGCAAACCATATCACCACTGCACGTGCGTTGTCTGCACGTGCAACATGAACACCGACAGTATAAAAGTGCAGGGTGTTCGCTTGCCTGGCCTCTCTATCTGGCCGACAGTTGACAATCCAGGACATGCCACGTCTCAGTGAACCGCAGAGAAACAATGCCATCGGCCGACTAGACGCAGGCGAATCCAGAACGGCCGTTGCCAGGGCATTCCATGTGTCCCCAAGCACCATCTCCAGACTGTGGGACCGTTACCAGCAACATGGATCAACACGTGACCTCCCTAGATCCGGTCGACCACGGGTCACTACCCCCGGGCAGGACCGCTACATCCGGGTACGCCACCTTCGGGAACGATTGACTACTGCCACCTCCACAGCCGCAGCAATACCAGGTTTGCGCAGGATATCCGACCAGACCGTACGGAACCGCCTACGTGAGGTAGGAATTCGTGCCAGACGTCCAGTTCGAGGTGTCATCTTAACACCACAACACCGTCGACTCCGACTGCAGTGGTGCCAGATTCATCGACAATGGCCTCAACTGCGATGGAGACAGGTGTGGTTCAGTGACGAGTCCCGATTTCTGCTCCGACGTCATGATGGAAGATGTCGCGTGTATAGGCGTCGTGGTGAACGTTATGCGGCAAACTGCGTGCAGGAAGTGGACAGATTCGGCGGGGGGTAGTGTCATGGTGTGGGCAGCCATCTCACACACTGGCAGAACTGACCTGGTCCACGTGCAGGGCAACCTGAATGCACAGGGCTACATTGACCAGATCCTCCGGCCACACATCGTTCCAGTTATGGCCAACGCCAATGCAGTGTTCCAACATGACAACGCCAGGCCTCACACAGCACGTCTCACAACGGCTTTCCTACAGAACAACAACATTAATGTCCTTCCTTGGCCATCGATATCACCGGATTTGAACCCAATTGAGCATCTATGGGACGAGTTGGACCGACGCCTCCGACAGCGACAACCACAGCTCCAGACCCTGCCCGAGCTGGCAGCAGCCTTGCAGGCCGAGTGGGCCACCATCCTCCGGGACGACATCCGTACTCTGGTTGCTTCAATGGGCAGGCGGTGCCAGGCAGTTGTCAACACACGCGGAGGCTACACCCGGTATTGACTCCAGATGACCTTGACCTTGGTGGTGTGTCCTGTCACTTACTCACAATGGACTAGAGTGAATTGTGAACAATCCTGCAACATTTGGTAATTATCGGACTCACCATTCAATAATTAAATCAATTCTCCAAATGTTACGACAATGTGGTTTTGCGTTTCTTCTTTTGAAGAGTATATATATTTTAATTATTTTATTATATAGCCGGCCCTCATTTGCCTAGTCTCTATACACGGCGGATGTTTATATAAAATTCTAAAATACATTATACGGTTGTCGTATATACAGCCTCATCACTACGAGTCTGTTTTGCCGTATTTTTATGACTTTTCACAAGAAGACTTCCAAATTTTTTAAATGAAGCGTGTCATGGAATTCCCTTGACCGTAGTTTAATTAAAATGTTTTGGATCATACAATAACTAGGTTTGGTATTCCGAATTAATGTAATTTCCATTGATAATCCATATTTGGAGAAACACGGCCCACTAAATCCGTGATTGAGCGCCTTTGATACACATATAGCAAGTATATTATACAACCCATCCATCTATGTTTAAATTAATACAGCTATTATCTACGAATAATGTAAACGAATTATCCAAGTGAGAAACATATTTATATACAATGTTTAAATGAAGAGAATCTGTAGTTGTACAGTCTTGAAACTTTGTGTTTAAAATTTGTACATACGGATTTCTATATACATTTTCTTATATGTTCATAATATATCTGTTTTACCAGACCTTCCATTATGCCTTTGAAGTGGTGTGATATATGCATCTGTAATTAATATATGTTTTGTTTATTTTGTTTATTAGAGTGTCACATGACAATACACATAAAATATTCATACTATATACAATCACGTATTGTCACCCAGCCGACATAGGCTTATGAGACACTTAAAACATAAAATACGAAGTATCATTCATATAAAATCTAATATGTACATGTATATAAAAACAAAAATACATTACATAATTTATAAAATGTTAATAAAATCTAATTTCATAATTAGACCATACTATATAAAATAATTGTATTCCACAGAAACCACCTAAAGTAAAGTGTACATATTAAAATAATCGACGTTACGTCTTATTTATTTCTTTTAATGTTTTTCGTCTTTGAAACATATTAAAAAGAGTTCTTGCTATTAAAAATTGAATTTCATCTTTCATTATTAAAATGAAAGGGTTTCAAAATAGTCATACGAAGATCACATATTAACAATTAAAGGATATCTAAGATCTTCGTGAAAAGGACAAAGGTAAAAAGTGTATTTTATCTTCCACACTATGCCGACATAAGGGACATACTCGTTCTAATAATGGGATTGCAGGCCTGTGATATCGTCCTGGTTCTAGACATTGTGGAAGGTTACCAGTTCTAAATTTAGATAAAACGTTTCTATGGGGTCTAGGAATCAGAAAATGTGTATACCTTTTTCGTAAAAGTTTTTTTTTTTTTAAATTGCCTGTAAAATATAAGTTTGTTACCGTTTAACTGGTTATTAACATTCCATATCTCTTTAAACCAATTATACTCATCGTTTGTTTGTAACATAACCGTAACTGATCCTAATGCTGTTCTGACCGGCTTGTTCAACTCTCTTTCCAAGTTAATACCTATTTTATATGCGACAGTTTGTATACGTTTATATAATGTTCATTAGGCCTATTGTAGTCATTGTTTCAAGATCACACATTAACACAGCTACCAGCAAGCTATATTTACTATCACAATTTGTATTATATACTTAGATACTAGTTAACTTATCGTAAGTAGTTTGCGGTGTGGTCGATACTACATCAAGTTTTTCATATTCATTCATTTGAACAGCTTGCCCCGAATTAACATGAGCCCCCTCTTCACGTGACCTTGGTGAATTAACATAACCACCGTCTCGTGACTCGTCCGTTGTGTGTGCGGTGTGCGTCTGTCCGTCCATGACTTCGTACAGTGCGTCGCCTCGGTTTGATTGCCGGTTGTCCGTTGTTCTCCCGTCATAATCAGCAGATCTTGACTTCGATCTCTGCCGTCTGACATACCTACAATAACAGATAGTTCAATTTTATTGGTTAGAATTACAATAGATGTTTTGTTGTTGGGGTTTTTGATAAATGGTCACTAGTCTGTGGGCTTATGTGAAAAAATGGCTGCCTTTTTTTAACCGATAATCAAAATGTGTGGAAATGAATGAATGAATGAATGAATGAATGAATGTTTAACGACACCCCAGCACGAAAAATACATTGGCTATTGGGTGACAAACCATGGCTAATGCAAAACTAAAGTGATGATCAACATCAATATAAAAATTCAACAGTTAAATACAAACACAGTGTAAAGGACTGTATAAAAATACAAATATCACAGATAGATTCAGTATCTCGTAAAAACTGCAATAAAAGTTCTGGATGGAATCGAAATGATTCCATCACATTTCTTTGTCCAAATATATCTTTTCGAGTTGCTGACAACTGCTTACACTCCACCAAAATGTGTCGCACAGTCAGAAGACACTGGCAATGCTCACACTGAGGTGGAGGATCTTTCTTCAAGATAAATGAATGGGTTAAGTAAATGTGACCGATGCGGGCACGACACAAGACTATTTCATCCTTCCTGCACTGTCTATAGGAGGACTGCCACTCTCCCAAGACTGGCTTGATAGCATGAAGCTTGTTCGCAACCTCACCGTCCCAATCACGTTGCCAAGCGGAAAAGATAAATTGGCTGATACAATATTTAAAATCAGTATAAGGTACACCAACCCTGGCATGAGGCAAATCCAAAGCAGACTTGGCAGCTGAATCTGATGTGTGCAAATAGTTTGGGTACCAAATGCATTATAGTTGAGACAACTGTTCATCTGAATTCGTTTGCATGGATATCAACCAGTTTTCGACGTTATTATCGACGTTGAATACTCACTTGAGGTGCTTGCATCGCAGGATCGAACCACCTCGGATCCATTCAACTGATTGGATTTTTTCTCGTTCTTATCAGTGCACCACAATCAGAGTTCGAGATTACAAATTTTGGGCAGTATCCCAGTTGGATACTAACATTTCAAAATCTGGTATCCCACCTGAGAATTTTGTATCCCACTTAAATGAAATTCATAAATAACAACGTAACAAACTTGGACGACACTGTTACTTAACTTCACCAGTAAATGACGACTTTCATTGTTTCAGCAAAAAATAACGCAGGATTGAAAAAACAACAAAAAAACACCCAACATTATATGGTATCACGGTGGGATACTGGGTTGTTGAAGTCTGGTATCCAAAATTAAATTCTGGCATCGCCGGGATACCGTTAATCTCGAACACTGCACAATTGGTGAAAGGCCGTGGTATGTGCTTTCCTGTCTGTGGGAAAGTGCATATAAAAAATCCCTTGCTGCATTAGTCCTATTCATGTACATCACAGACTGATGAATGAGCAAAAACCACTGAAGAACCCGAAGGATTGGTAGCCAATCAGAGCACTGAAAAGCAACAAGTGCATTTGAGGGCAGCTTATAACTCGCTCGTACACACCCCAGATGATCAGGATGTCTTACCAGTTATTGACAAGACGTTCAGTCTGCCTATCATCAATGCTGCTGCTACTGAATGGCCCACATTAGTTACTGCCTTGGATCAGCTGACTATATTGAACGCAGTTGTGGCTGGAGCAAACGGTACTCTCGTTGTGACTTTAGATATGGACTTTAGATATGGAGTTGTGAAACTCAAGTATCTACATCCAGAGTTCAAGAATATGTGAGTGTTCGGCCCAGGATGATTCCATACAGTGATCTGTGCACTTGGGTGCTTGGGACATACAATTGAAGGCAGTGGTCTTGATGACGCATGGCAAGAAGCAGATCTGTACAGTAGCGTGCCTGTATCACAGACTTTAAATGACAACCATTATAACAAAGCGATCCAAGTGCAATAGTTATTTCTTCGATCTCTGGTTGGAGAAATTCCTTGATGATCACCCCATTGTATGTGACACCTTGGTAGCCAGCGTAAAGCAGCTGACTGAAACATGCAGGGATAAGACAGGCGTTGCAGAAGCATACCAGGCGTTCTTAATGAATATAGAATCACTGAATTTTTTGAAACAGCTACAAGAGCTTGACGCTAGTCATAAGACAGACCCAATGTTTCAATGGGCTAGTATGTATATGTGGCAGGTGATGACACTGTTACAGTTCCAGAGGGCTATATGGGAAGGTAAATGGCACCTCTACTTGGCATCGCTTGAGCATCTTTGCAAGTATTTCTTTGCATATGCCAGGCTAGATTACGCTAAACATATTCCAGAGTTCATCACACACATGGATGCCATAAAAACATCTGATCCAGAACTATTTCAGAGCTTCACCAATGGTGAGTTTGCAGTGAATACCAGCAACCGTATTCCATTCATACGAATTGGTGTTGATCAGATGAACAAATCAACAAAAGGCCAAGGAGGGATCTCTGGAATAACATCATATCCAGCAATGCTCTTGAAGTTTTGTCTCACTGGTCTAGCTGGCACGACTTGCTGATGAGTCAGAACCACTTGTAGCTACTACTAGCACAACTGCAGAACCACAGCATCATCAACGCTCTCAGTCAACAATTGCTCGCCAAGAAGACTCCATTGCACAGCTGAAGTCAGTGTTAGCACCCTGCAACTTATTCCAAACGGAGGCTGGTAGCGAGAACTCGGACTGTAAAGGATGCATGTTCAAACTCATGTCAAAGGAGATCATCCCCGATGAAGTTCAACAAAGTATCCTAGCAACAGAGGAGACTGGCATGGAAGCTTAAAACACGTTTGTAGAGGAACGTATCACCGGGATTTGAAATTTGTGGGACAAGATGGCCAAAGTCAAGCAGAAGACATGGATGTCTGCAGCAAAAGACATTAAAATGAACACAGGGTCTGAGGTGTTGACCTTGAAGGCAACCACATCACTCTTTGCCAGACTGCTGGTTATTGCCCGGTCATCTCGAGAGAGTGTCAGTCTGGAAGAAGTGATTGGGATGCATGAGTTTGCCCACACCAGCAAAGTTCTCATGGCACCACGTGGATATATTCATCCCACTACGGACAAGAGCATAGTGATAAAGCTTCTGGAAGATTTGGTGGCTAACGAAACAGCTCAAACGTCTGCATAGTCTACCGAGTTTGAAGAGGGACCGGAGACATGTCTTGCAGTAGATGGAATGGGAGTGGTACAGGAGTTGATGGCAGTCAAGACTTGCAAAGAGCTTGCAACGTCCTTCGTCACACTCATCGACTCAAAGGCTCGAGGATATTGTCAAGTGCGAGTTATATTTGATAACTACACCAAGAAAGCATCAATGAAGGAACAGACTAGAGAGCGGCGGAAAGGCAAGGTGAAGGTAACTAAATCCTACATCGTTCAAGACTCAACGAGCATCAAAGACAAAAAGATGTTTCTCTCCAGCAGCAGCACAAAGGATTTGCTAACCCTCTACCTTTCCCGTCAGCTCATCTGCTATAGTACCGTCAAGGTTATGACTGCAACGTGGCAGGAGGTCATGACGAATAATGAATGTGAAACAATGACCGTTGTCAGCACACAGGAAGAGGC
>NW_024534162.1:0-25361 GCF_016097555.1 Gigantopelta aegis
GTACACTTGTGATAATGATAATACGGACATTCTTATGTAGATTCGAACGATGACCATATCTTGGTAACAATTATAGCTTTGAACGTTTCCACTTTTCTGCTTTTGAACACTATATAAGATTGTGTAAAGAATTAACTGTTCAAAAATTTTGAGAGGAAATTTTACATACAGTTCTGAATATACATTTCTTTGAAAACATGAACTCATGGACGCAAATAAACGGACATTTAAGAGAAGTGCTTTTCTAAAGTAGGTGATAAGTTCTTGTTATTTATTAACTCAAATTTGACATCACAAAATACTGTTTATTAATTAAACAAATTCACTGTGCATGAAGAAATAATTTTACAACAAAAAAGTCTAGCAGTTAATTATTATATGCTGTCACACATAAAACAAACAAATTTAGTGATTTTTCTTTCTTGATCCAACACATATCATGTGGTACCACTGGAAACATTTTTCACATTACACCCAATTAGTTGCTTAGTATGAAAACATAAATATTAGAACATGCTGATAGTTTTTTCTGTATATAAATACATGAATTGTATTATTATATTGTGAATATTTTCATACTGGTTGTCAGATTATTCTTGACTGTTCTAGTGTAGTTTCTAAAATGGCAAGCCATTAGTCAAGGTTAATTATAATATAATGTCACATACCATTATCACTGAGTCCATCTTGTCATATTCACTGAGTCCTATCTCTTCTTCACCTCTCTTGTTAGTACTTCTGGTACATCTCTTCCTCCCTGTAACAAGGATTATTACTCATAAATACTTCAATATATATACATTACACATACTGGAAATTTGAGAATTTTTTAGGTAATGTCTTTGACTGTTCTAGTGTAGTTTCTAAAATGGCAAGCCATTAGTCAAGGGTTAATTATATATAATGTCAACATACCATTATCACTGAGTCCATTCTTGTCATATTCACTGAGTCCTATCTCTTCTTCACATCTCTTGCTAGTACTTCTGGTACATCTCTTCCTCCTGTAATAAGGATTATTAAGTCATAAAACACTTCAATTTATATACATACACATACTGGAAATTTGAGAATTTTTAGGTAATGTCTTTGACTGCTCTAGTGTAGTTTCTAAAATGGCAAGCCACTAGTCAAGGGTTAATTATAGTATAATGTCACATACCATTATCACTGAGTCCATTCTTGTCATATTCACTGAGTCCTATCTCTTCTTTACCTCTCTTGCTAGTACTTCTGGTACATCTCTTCCTCCCTGTAACAAGGATAATTAACTCATAAATACTTCAATATATATACATTACACATACTGGAAATTTGAGAATTTTTAGGTAATGTCTTTGACTGTTCTAGTGTAGTTTTCTAAAATGGCAAGCCACTATTAAAGGGTTAATATAATATAATGTCACATACCATTATCACTGAGTCCATTCTTGTCATATTCACTGACTCCTATCTCTTCTTCACCTCTCTTGCTAGTACTCCTGGTACATCTTTTCCTCCTGTAACAAGGATAATTACTCATAAATACTTCAATATATATACATTACACATACGGGAAATTTGAGAATTTTAGGTAATGTCTTTGACTGTTCTAGTGTAGTTTCTAAAATGGCAAGCCACTAGTCAAGGGTAATTATATCAAATGTCACACACCATTATCACTGAGTCCATTCTTGTCATATTCACTGAGTTCTATCTCTTCACTTCTCTTGCTAGTACTTCTGGTACATCTCTTCCTCCTCCCTGTAACAAGGATTATTAACTCATAAATACTTCAATATATATATACATTACACATACTGGAAATTTGAGAACTTTGGGGTGACTGTTCTAGTGCACTTTCTAAAATAGCAAGCCATAAATTCAAAGTATAATTAACCTCAGGCTGTATCACTTACTATTCTCATCTACTTCACTGAGACTGATGTTTCCATCACTGGATTTACATGCTGTAGCATCTAAAGATAATTCTTCAGGATGGAATATTTTTTTCCATTTTTCATATCTGATGTCAGGTAGATCATAACCATTCTCATACCTCCTAGAAAACCGACTGTGCTCTTCTTCTGTAAAATCAAATTTTGATGTACTCTGTTCACATTGTTTTTTTTTCTTTCTTTTGCTCTCTTTCTCGGCTTTTTCAACTGCTCTTTTTATTTTTTTCTCTCCTCTACTTCCTTCTTTTTCTGTTCTCGTTCCATTGCCTTCTTTTCTCGCTGTTGCTTTCTAAGATCTTTAGCTTTTAATTCATCTGCTTTCTTCATTTCTTTTTCTCTATCAACTGAAGATTTTCAGAACTTGTTAAAACACGGCACTGTGGTTTTTTTTTTCTCATTCTTGGTAGCTGAGGTAAAGTAAGAAAATCATGAAGAGTAGATGGCTGAACTTTTGTAATGCAATCTTCATCTGCAGAAAAAGTTAACATAGTAACCACAGGTACTGTCTTCAGTACAAGTGTGTTCCTCATAATAATCAATGCTTTCACTATCGGAAGTAATACAGGTACGAGGATGAGACTTAGCTGGGCTATAAAGAGGAAGAAACAGTCCCATCTTGGAGGCTATCATATCTATTTTCCCATCCTCCTCAAGTTGCAAGTAACGTAATACTGCATACCTGTTGAAGGGGTATATACCAGTGGATCTAACCCAGCAACAATATTGGCTGGTGTCATTGCCTTTGTCCAGGCTCGACTAAAATTTCGGTGAAATTAATCTATTAACGGCTTTACCAGGATTATAGGACATGTAGAGATGACACTCATTATTGTAGGCCTTTTTTAAGGGGCTAAAACAAGACCTGTCCAGTGGTTGACACAAATGAGTTGTATGAGGTGGCAAGCAAAATAAGATGATCTGATTTGCAGCAGCTGTCCTGATCAATTGAGGGGTTGTAATGTGAAGAATGTCCATCCAGGAGTAACAAGATGGGTCGTTGTGGAGGGATGTGAAGTAAGAAAGTGATTAGTAAACCATTCCTGAAACAATTCGGAATCTATCCATCCATTTTTAGACAACCCATATGCAGTACCTGGGATTTCTCCTGTTGTGAAATTAGGCTTGAGTTTTTTTCGATCAAAAATTATCATCGGAGGCAAAAGGTAACCAGAAGCACTGCATGCTGACAAAACAGTAATTTGGCTTTATCACCACTAGTAATACAGGAAATATCTCTCTGACCTTGTACTCCCATTATTTTGCCAGGTTTATGTTGCAATGGGAACCCTCTCATCACAGTTAAAAATAGCATTGGTGATTCAAGCAAATTATTAGACTTCAATGTTTCTTCAAGCAAGTCAAAATATCGATTTATGACATCTGGGTTAGCTGCAATAGCTCTACGATATGCTAATTTGGATCCATATCTTAATCGTAGTTTTGGATGCTGCTTCACAAATGAGCCCACCAACCAGTAGTGACATTGACATCTTCAACTTCACAGTTGACTTTTCTTTGCTAGTGCTGCCCTAACAATACAAAGAACTTGTTCCTTTTGTCCGAGCGAAGCCAATTTTAGCTGAACCTACCAAAAAAAATGTTACTATAAATAATGACTAGTAACTTTAACATGTTATCTGCCTACCCTTCCTCCTATTCTTGTGACTATAAACATCATACCTACAGTATAATACATGGTCTATGACATATTTTAGTTTATGGGATGACTTTATCTTTTTTTTCTCAAAGGTATTAAAAACAAATATATTGTCATATAATTAATTGATTATCATTTAAAAGTTTTATTTCACTCAGATTATTATAAATCATAAATATCTATCACATGTTTACCTACTTATAGTAAAGTTAGTCATAAAGTCAAGCAGCTATTTAAGCCTTAGTACAACACTCTTATTATTAAAAAAGTGAACTGACTCTGTTATTACAGACATACTTACTAATCACTAAAATGGCCAGGTTGACTAAGGTATTGCTAACACATAGCTCAAGCCATCAAGTCTTCCACATGGACATCTATACATTATCACAAATTACCATGTTTTGAAATTCTTTCCACAATAGTTAATATGAGAGAGTCCTGGCTAAGGTTTAACTTGAGGTAGATTTAGTTGATAGAAAGAGAAAGACTCAGAAACTGACAGAAAACTCCTAGCTAACGTTTAAACTTGAGGTTGTGTTGTCCGCCAAAACATACCACGTGTCCGCAAATACATTTAACTCCGTACAAGCACCAAAAACGGAGCTCATTCACAAACACGGAGTTTAGTTAGGAAACTCTGCAAGGAAAGTGTATTCATTGATCATAACCAAGAGCCACATTGTACGGAAGCAATAAGCTGTCTTCAAATTTTTAGAAGAAAAAGTGTCCGAAAATAGATTTGTCCGTCCATTGATTTTTCGACTCTACAACTTACCTATCCATCAAAACTGTATAAACAAAACAAGGCAATCAAAAGCCTCACCTTTTAGAGTTTGAGCACTAACTGCAATATTAAAATCTTATAAACTTTATTTAAACAACAGATCTTTTTTATTTTTAATTTAAATAAAAAAAAAGTTTCACAAGCATTCCTAAAATGTAAGGGATGATTGTGCACAATATATAATCCTTACATTGTAGCCACATATGTTAACGTTTACCTTGAATGCATATATTCAGAGTTCAATGTATTAGAATTAAATTTTAACTTTTTATTAAGAAAGTATCTCACCAAATTTGTGATGTTTCTTATGCTGCAATAAACGTGAAACTTCCCCGAATGCAGGATACTAGTCAAGCAGTTATTGCTCTGCTACCATTGCAGACCTTACCTTGTATACTTGAAGCAACAAATACTGTTTTTTGTAATCTTGTTGTAAGCTTCAATCTTAAAGGTATTGTTTGAATTCTTTATTCATTACAACAGCAGAATAAATTGATAAAAATGAACAAACCTGTTGCAATATAAAGGAACAAAAATGCAGAATTGTCACCACAGTATCTGTAGTTATGTTAGTTTGTTTTGTAATTGCTGCTAGTGTATGAAAACTTATTAATAAAAACACCTAGAATAAAATATCTAACAGACTTTGTTATTTTATGCAGTCCATGTTGAAACCACAGGCATGGTAAGTACCAGCTTAACAATCAAAGTCAAGCGGGAATTTTGAGTTTAATATTTATTGTTTTCTGCCATTATGTTTCATTGGACAGTCCTGATCATAAGCACTGGTAACTTGTTACTGATATAATGTCCATTCTGTCCTAATCTCTTTAATGTTTATTGTTATTGTTTTATTAAAAGTAAATTTATTTTGAATCTATTAAGATTACTTTATTAATGTTGTATAGTTGGTTCAGTTGATGACCATAAGTCAGTCTACCTGGCACCTGTATCAATGACAATCAATGTAGTAGCTGCTTAAAAAAATACTTCATTCAAAGTAATGAACTGTTAAAATTTGGCTTAAATAAATTTTACTAGGCCTGAATGAATTACTTTCAAAGGAATTAGGCCAGCACATGTAACTTAAGTGAACCTTCAATCATTGTTTTGACATTACTGGTATTTTAATAATATCAATAAAAGTATCTATCTTAATGAAATAAAAGTTGCAACTTCATTAACATCATGAACCAAAGGCATGGTAGTGCAAACATCTAAACCATCACAGTATATTTAGTATTGTATTATAATAATTCTTACATATAACAACCATAGTAGAGTCTAAGTAAATATGCATAGAGTTTATGGTCTTTGGTATAAAACATAATTTATTTTTCCAACGGAAGTTGTTACTTTGTTACTATGGAATCCTCTAGCTCGATACTGTCTTCTAATTATGCATAATTTATACTATTAATGAAAAATGTCAGACGACACTGAGTTCACACATGTTCAATCATCTAAACCAAATCTAGTGTACAGAATAAGTCTAACAGATAATAGATATTTTGTGCACATAGTGATTTTATTATAATCTCTCTATGAAACAGTATATTCACTGTAGAGTATGCAGACAAGACAGTGTTTACTAGTAGTATCTTTTTAAAAAAATGAACATGACACATATGTCAGTTTAATTAGTAATTACGCGTAATATATTGATGTATTATGTTATATTCATGTAGTGTCTTTTAAAAAATAAACATGACACATATGTTCTATACACTACTGCACAGCTTAATTAGTTAATTACGTGTGTATATTGATGTATCATGTCATTAATATTATTGTGATTATTGTATGGGGGCGATAAGGACACGCCTAGTTGTTCTGTTCTGTGTTTTTTGTTGTTGTGTTTTCTAGTCTATATATTTTTAAAGATGAATTAAGAACTATTAATACATTTAAAGCTAGATTATAACTTTGTTCTGACACAAAATCTCGTTTCTTTTGTCCTCATCCTGTACCATTTGCATACAAGACAGCGAAGAACTTTGAGAGATTAGTCAATGCTGGAATTCTCAAGAAAGTTACAAGTAGAGATTGGGTAGCTCCTATTGTCCCAGTCCCAAAGAAAGGCAGCAAAAAAATCCAAATATGCATTGACTATAAGATTACATTTAATCAGTCTCTAATTGAGGACTAGCACCCTCTCCCTACTCCTGAGGAGTTGTTTGTTACTCTTACTAGTGGTGAACAATTTTCGAAATTGGATTTGTCATGAGCATATCAATAGATGATATTAGATGAAGATTATCGCAAGTATGCCAATTTTAATACTCATAGGGATCTATTCAGGTACATCTCGTTCCTTTTGGAGTGTCATCTGCTCCTGCCCTGTTTCAATGAACTATGGACTCTATCCTGGAGGGCATAATAAATGTTTTATGTTACATTGATGTTTTTAAAATCACAAAAGTAACTTAAGAGACTCATTTAAAGAACCTTGAAGAAGTGTTACATCAGTTACAATTGTATGGAGTTCATGTGAAGAGCAGCAAATGTGAATTTCTCAGACTCTGGAATACTAAGACATTGTGTAGACTCTGTGGAATCCGCACATCAAAGAGTAAGTTGGATGCTATTTTAATGCTCCCTCTCTTGGAAGGTTCATGAATTACAATATTTGTTTTACTTAATTACTACAGTAAATTTAATTGTAATTTAGCCTCAGATCTCCAATTAATAACCTCCATATTGAGTCCCAAAAAGGGGATACCCTCTTTAGCATCTGCTATGCTCCAGAGATGGGCCATTTTGTTATCAGCATATTATTACAATGTACAATATGTTCCCATCAGCCAGCATAATAATGCTATGCCGACATGTTATCTCATTTCCCCTAACAACACCCTCTAACATAGCTGTTTCATTAGAACCAACCATTTTTAATATAAAGCAAATTGACTGTGACAGCAACAGAGTTACAACAAGCTACTTGTTGTGACCGTCTATTAGGTCGTGTTTTCCATTATACTAAATCAGGTTAGCCTTCCATTTTGATAATAGACTTAAGCCATTTTATAATTGTAAAGATGAATTTACTATTGAGAATAATTGTTTCCTATGGGGAATTCATGTTGTCATTCTACTAAGTTGCAAGAACGTGTCTTAACTGAACTACACAAAACTCATCTTGGTATATCTATAATAAAGACTATTACCAAAAGTCATGTTTGGTGGCCATCCTTAGATAAGTCATTGAAGAACTATGCAAGACCTGTCAAGTATATCAAGAAGTAAAGCCTTCTTCACCTACAGCTTCCATATATCTGTGATTATATATAGTCAGACAGACCTTGGCAAAGAGTTCATGCAGATTTTGGTGGACTGTTTCAAGGCCATATGTTTTTTCTTCTTGCCGGTGCTCGTTCTAAGCAGCCTAAAATATTTTGTGTGTCATCCACCTAATGTACTAAGACTATTGAAATTCTTAAACATGTTTTCTCTTCATATGATTTACCTAATCAACTAGTTTCAGACAATAGTATTCAGTTCACTTCTCAAGAATTTGCTCATTTTTGTCAAGAGAATGGTATCTGTTATATTCGTACCTGGTCATGCCATTCCTCTAATGGAGCTATTGAATGTTTTTGTTCAAATCTTTAAGAGATCTATGAAAGCATCAGAGAAGGAAGATCTGTGGAAGATAGTTTATTCAATTTCTCTTATGTTATAAATCAAACACCACAGGTCACTACTGGTGTAACTGCTAGTGAACTGTTTTTGAAATATGATTTGTGAATAGGATAAGTCTTTTGAAACCTAACAATGAAGCTCAAGTGTTTGCTAAGCAAGCACAGCACAAAAAGAAAACATGATTCATCTAAGAAATGCAAAATTGATATTGGAAATTAAGTGCTAACCAGCAATTACCAAGATGAACCCATATGGATATGACTTTGTAGTTCAAAAGAAATCTGGTCTCTTATCATATCTCATTCAAATGGATAATAGACAGTTATGGAGAAGACACATTGATCTAATTAGACTTTCGGATTCTTAATTAAGTTTTGCCTCCAATGTTGATACTGACAATTATTTTAATAATCTCTTACCACCTTATAATTCCGAGCAAGTCGTCAGACCTCCAATTGTTATCAGTCGTCATTACTCACAACGAATTTGATGCCCTCCAGACAGGTACTTTTGATATTTCTAATTGTTTCATTCTCTTATTATTATGTATTGTTTAATGGAGGAGAGATGTGGTATATTGATGTAGTATGTTATATTCATGTAATCAATGATCGTTATTGTATGGAGGCGATAACGTCAAGCACATGTATTCTCTGACTCCTGAGTTGGTGTTTTGCTGTTATGTTATCCTTATTAATATTGGCTAAGTATACAATATTATGTTATTGTTCCATTATGTCCAGATTTATAGTAAAAAACAGTGTCAGTTATAATAGAATATAACTGAACTGATAATAAATCAGTTTAAATAAACATCTATTTATCAGTAACACCATCAACTTTAGGGCTGTATTATTGTAATGTCCCAATACAGTACATACCCTTAGTACTTTTATAAGACCACCTAATTACATAATTAAACAAAGAGGGAAGACCTATTGTATATTAAATAGTGACAGCCATTAATAGTAGTACTACAGATAGCATAACAACAGCCCTTGATGACAAACAAATTATGAGATAGACTTTATCCAGAATGTTTGATACTTTAATGATTAACTCAGGACATGACATTTAATCAGTATATTGTAGAAATAACCACTGTGTGATGTTAATAAGTATGCAGTGTCTCCTATTTTTATTGTATGCACACTGTTTTTGATTGATTTAACTAACATATGTTTATACAGGTTGCATATGCAAAATGTAAACATAATACTATTTGATTAATATGTATTATGACATTGATGGTTTTTAGCTACATAAACAGTAGTACATTAGTAATAAAAACAGTATTATGCTTACTTTTTAACAAAAATTAGTTTACAATTACAACTTATATAACCAAACACTTTTACAGTGTGCAACACATGCATAATATTATACCAAAAATAATAACTTTTTATGCATGATTGCAGTCAGGACTTTTAAGAGTAGCTCTTGTATAATAATGAGCTAGCAGAGGAGAAACATTTTCTTGTAGAACTAAACAATCAACTAACTTAGGACATGAATTTATGTCACAAATGAATGTCAAAGTTATTTGACGAGGTATTGATCATTAGTAAATGCATATATTTCTAGTATATGATACTGTGTAAAAAATAGAAATGAATTTCCCACTGTTAGGCCTATGTTCTTCTGAGAGCTCAGATGAGGTGTAAGTGATAAAAGGGTTTGTTAATCCTTTAGATATTTTCAAGTTTCTTGTTGTATTTCTATTAGATGTTATTGATGCTTTTGTCATAGTAGGAATACTTACAAGACCCATGTTAATTTATAGTCAATACCATTATTTATATATTTATTTGTGTAAAATTGTAAACTATATTTTTATCTATATGTTTTAATTATATATAGCTATTGAGAACTTACAGCTGCTAGATTAATAGAACATATCATATACTCCACACAATATTCTACAGACAGCACAATGTGATAGCTGATACTCTTGATACTTATATTCAACGAAGATACAAGAGAATATCTAGTTTGTTTGTTTTATGGGTTTTAGCACAGACTCATTCAAACGGGACGAGCAAAGAAGTTTCTTTAGAGCTGTTCTGCGCTTGCATTGTACGAAACGCGCCTTTTGTATCAAGGAAGCCGAGAACTACGGAAGCCGCAGGCGGACATTCCAATTCCTATTTTTATTTCTTTTTTATTTCTAAAAATCCCAATTAGTTCAATTTCTTTTCCTAATTCCATTTTTGTCACGTGCACCATTTCTAGGCTTTTTTGTTATTTAATAAAATGCGGAGCCCGTGTACTCAGAATCGAGCATCAGCGAGTGTTTCTGTGTTCCTGAGTTTGGTTGTATAGTGCACCCGCCCATAAACTTCCAAAATTAAAGTTAAAATTCAAAAATTTATATCTTTTCAAGGGTTAACTTTTAACTATTGACAATATTAATCTACATCCAGACAGATATATTATTTGGCAATCACATCTTAGCATTAATTTCACTAAAAAGTTTTTTTTTTAAATGTCTGCCCTTATCCGCTGTATGCATAATATATGAAAAATTGTATAATCTAATGAACTACTCTATTAAAGTTCCTCATTTCTTGAATACCTTGACTGTATACTTATATTATCTTATTTACAGAAGGTTTTGTGAAATAGTTTAGTATTTAAAATTCTAGAAATTTTTTTATGAAATAAGAAAAATATATGAGCTCATATATGAAAAAAAGGAAAAAAAATTGCAAAAGTATATCTTAAAAGTAAGGTTATTGCTAAGTAAAATTACAGAAGATTTTTGGAAAATTACACGTACTGAAGGAAACACATTCGTTCTTGTTTTTTTACTCTTACTCAGTTACATTTATTTTTCGATGACACTTGTAAATTTTTTTGATCTGTTTTTTCTAACTCAGGGCCAGCACCTAGACCTTCTATATAACCAAACATGTATTGCCTTGCCTTCCTAAAATAGTTTTTGATGTTTTCTAGTGTAACAGTATCTAAAGACAGTGGAATGTTTTTACGTAGATTTGGAAAGGTATAATTAATATACGCTCTGGTGTATCTCTTTGATTGTCCCCAGCAATGGGGTTCAATGGAACTTGGGAAGCATTATACAGCAATCCTGACAAATTGTGTATAAAGTGTTCCAATTTTGTTTTCTCATAAGAAAGTCTTGATGTGATGAAATTTCTTTTCTCATGTCTTCCAATTTCACTTTTGGGTGATATCTACTTCTTTCTTTAACACCTGTATCAGTCCCTTAGGAACACCTATGTTAAACACCATTCTTTGAGGTTTTCCATCCCAGATTGTGTCTCTCATAACAGCTTGTTTCCCCCCTGGCTTAGCATTCATGTGAGCTGCTACTAGAGAATCATCAGAGTAGGCATTGTGGCAACTGCTGTTGTCAAACATCCAAATAACTTTGAAACCATCTTCAGGAGGATATTTTATATTTGCAATTTTAACAGCCTTGTCAATTTGTGCAAAAAATTTTTCAGACGTCCAATATTCTTCTTTATTGTCACCATATTCTAATAACTCTCTTGCCTCTTTCTTTCACTGTTGGACCATATATTACCTTTGCTTGTTCAAACTCTTCATCATTAAGACGCAAATATCCATTGTGCTCATCTATAAAGTCTGAAACCATAATACCAGCACCTTTACCCTTTGGTTTATCGAATGCATGTCAACACTACCCACTGTGTTCTTTGATCTTCATTAGCCAGAATATTGATTCGTCATGAAATATGACAACAGTCTTGTTAAGAATAACAGTAGGTGGACCTTCAAGATCACTTGGAAGACACTGAGCAGCTTCGATTGTCGGAGCATTGTCTTGTTAATAAATCCCAGGGTAACCATTTTACGAATGAATTTCCACCTATACTCAACCACATCATCTCTTTCATGTCCGTCAATATATATAGGTTATATACCCTTCTTTTGGTCCAAGACATGAAAACCAAGCTCATGCAGTCACTTTCTAGAGGTTTCAACACTAACTCTTCGAGGAAAACATGGTTCCAAAGGCTCATTGGGCAGAAGCTCTTCATTGACCCAGTGGCAAAACGATCTTGCTGTCATGTTTGGTCGACCTTTTACTGAAGCATTTTCCAGCACAAACTGTCTAACACACTTATTTAATCGCTCATTGTGCCACAAAACACCTCTTCGTTGATATCTTCCCTGTAACGAATCTGGGAAATTATTACTGTTAGTTAAAAACACTACTCTCCATTCTCTAACAGTTCGATCACTTTTCTTGACTGTCTCTCCAATCAATTTTGCTGCGTTTGTTAGAGAAAGGTGCATCCTGGTTACCAAAAAATTATGCAAGAGAAGAGTAAGAGACATAATGTCATATCTGTGCAAACTATTGAGCCACTCCTCAGCATGCAATCGCACAGCAGCATATTCTATTATTTCTGGAAGCCATGGACGGACATTCAAATCCGTATAACCCCGTTTAATTGGAATGTCCCTCTCGTAGAGAATCGACACTGGAGTGTAACAGTAGCTGTATGATATCACAGTACTCCCTTTTGATGCTAAATATAGAGCTGTTTTCTGACCCTAGAGAAAGTACACAAGTAACTACGACTACTACAGATATATTTACTAATTTATAAAGTTTAGTGATAAGATATAAACTGGCAATATTATATTAATACAAGAATTAGTATAACAATTGTAATCTGGTCTGAAAGAGATGAGTATTAATTTATTTTTTTATCATGGCTACCTACATTATTAACTACACAATATACAGGGTTGTTTGTTTATTATTATGTAATGTCTCTTAAAATATAACTCATAAGATAGAAATATGGTCATGTAATTCCTATAGACTTCTTAGTTTAGATTTGTATGCAATATATCATTACACAGGACATGAAAACACAATAGGTAATTAATATTAAAGAAGTATGAGGATATGCAGGGTTTTCCTCACACAGTCATATGTTAAATTTAATAAACAATGCGACTTATCTAATTAACTTGTACTTTATATTACTTACCAACTAAGTTACTGGTATATCATGTATTCTATCACAAGATGTTAAGGGCGTCAGTTGATAATTATTGGTATGGCTCAAATGATTTCCAACTACCTCAGGGTTCACATTCAGAGGTAACACATGGATTAATCTAGCAAGCAGACCTTTCAACCTCACTTTTACATTGAGGTGTGTTCAAACTCTGTAGTTCAAAACAGTAACAATGGTTCATCTTTTAAGACCAATGGTTATTATTTGACCCCACTCTCTAAATCTCAATAATACTGGTCTGATACCTATACTAGACTTGACTATTAATAATTTTATGCCAATTTTTGTTATATTTTGTGTTTTTTTGTAAAAGATATCTCAGCAATATGGCATCAAATGATCTCTTGTATAGAAATCCCTCTTCATATTTCAATGTTACTAATATCCAAAGTTGTCTTGTCCCATTTAAGCAATTAAGGGAGAGAACACAGAAAATGAGAATAAACTTTTCTCCCCTCAGCATTCAAAAACAAGAGACAACATAGCCTATTCCAGCTCCCAGACGCAAATGTCCAATATCCTCTAACTACAACATCTCAAGATTTCTGGTACCAGGACAAGCAGAACCTGAATACCAGACACAGCAAAGACCATGCCCTTCTAGTTTCCATGGCAAAGATTCATTGAAGATAATTGAATGTCGATATCAAGAACCATCAGAATCACAGCCAACTAATGAACAAAATCCAGTTCTAAACCACATACTAGTGGTTTTTATATCAATAACACAGCTATCTTAAATGCAATTTGAACATAAGATTTGTCAAGAGTCACCTGATGATGACAGAAAATATGTTTATTTAAAGGAAGTAAATAATACAAACTTGAAACATAAGAAAAATCAAGAACAATCAGGAACAAAGGTCAATTTCATATACATTATATAACTCCATTCCTAGTCCAAGATACTGGCATGAGCCCATATGAGTCTGATCCTTCCATTCTCTTACCTATGTTAGATTTAGCAACCGATGACTTTAAGTCAACATGTCATCATTATGTAAGATATAATAAAGAAGATACCAAAGAGAAAACAGGTTGTTATGTATCTTAAAGTCTGTCCATCCATTCATCTGTATATATCATTGACATAGTTGGATGTAATGAAATATCTACTTGTGGTCTTCTGGGAGAACAAGAATCAACTCCAAAGACACTTAACTTTGAAATACCTGGTTTATTATTTAAAGAAGTGAGGATTTTCATAAAGTAATGTCATCATTGTTGTGTTCACTATCTGAATAGACTCAAGATGAATTATCTCATATTACATCATCAACAGAAAAAAGAACATCTCCTAATAAACCTTCAAGGTAAAGAAAATATTTGAATACAATTTTATCTGTTCAATTAATGCAACTATTACATATGTTTTATTCATAATTAATAAAAGAAATAGAAATAGAGATAGAAAGAAAAGTGCACCAGAATGTGATCAAATAACCTCTATATATTCTCTGTATATTCTACTGTCATTACAAATGGCTATTGACACAATGTAGTTTTATAATAAAATAATGTAATTGTTAGCATTTTTTGTTCATTTAGAGTCCTATATTTGGAAGGAAGAATAAGACTCCACCCACTACTACTGATATAACTGTTGATATTTGACCTAGAATGGATGGTGAAGAGAGTGTTATCAGTCAGGTATGAGATCAATAATTATATTGGTAATTTAAAGACTGCAAGTGGTTTGATGAGAACAAAGTAAGATGTCTTAATAATAACCTTTATTATATTCCTACTCTATTACTACTGAATAAGAAAACAACAATATTTGTATTAAACAATATTTAATTGATGGTGTATTGTTCAAATTTAATCATCAAATGAAATGTCTTGTTATGTGATGTAATGTACCAAATACACAATGGATTGATGTGTAATGTTACTTTATTTACAGCCAGGAATTTCTAAGTCAATTTATCTCTTCTTTACAGAGCACTTTAAGTGTGAGTTTCACATTTTTTTCTTTTTTCCTTTTCTGACACATGGTCAATGTATTCTTTCTGTAACAACTACATGACATCTTTAAAGATAAGACTATAGACCCTAATATCAGAGATGATGAAGGATATTTTGCTCTTTATTTGTATGTACAGAAACCACAAAGACATAGTTATAAGTACTATTGTTTTTTCAATGTGGGTATGGCTTTGATATTGATGCAAGACATCACTATGACAACACTCCATTAAAGTTTACAGTTGAAGTACGTTTTTAAAAGAATTAAGTCTCTTGTTAGACCAATTATATTTTTAATTGATCAGTATATTATATGTGTACATGTAAAAGTTGATAGTAATAATGAAACTAATTTATTTTATTTAGAAAAATGACTACTTGTACGGCAAAATTCTTGTTCCGTTTGGAGCTAATATATCAGTAAAGAACTACCAAGAATAAATGCCTAAAAGATTTAGCAAAACAGTATCAACAGTATATACTAATGTGAGTGAACACGCAGAAAATCAGAAGAAACCCCCCCTCAGCATTGCAGCAGCAGGGACAACACAGCCTATTCTAGTATCCAGATGTAAATGTCTAGGACCTCTAACTACATCTCAAGATCTCCAGTACAGGAAGACCAGAGCCTGAGAACCATGCAGTCACGGCAAAGACCGCACTGATCTAGTGTCCTTGGCAAAGATTTATTGAAGATAATTGAACACCAATATCTAGAGTCATCAGAATCACAGTCAACTAATGAACAAAAACCAGTCCCAAAACCACATACTAAGGTACCAGGTATGGATTCTATAAGAGATATTAAAATAGCTCCAGGGCAACTAGTCCCAAGGTTCTAGAGCCCTGTAACAGAATACAGTGTTACTGTAGCCAGTGGAGTAAATGATATCAAGTTAACAACTCTAGCTAGTATTAAGTGTCCTTCTTGCCTATCTCAACTAGATGTATTAAATGACTCTGTCTAATGAAAGTTAGAATGATTGTTAATTAGTTTTAATGATTGTTATGGTAGGTTTTTTTTTAGGTTTTTTCTTTTTATTGACAAAATGAATGTCCAATACCTCCTGCAAATTTTAAGGGCATAAACAGAATAGAACAATAATAAACAAAATAGTATGAAATTATTAGATATAGTATGATTAATAAGATATAGATAGAAATAAATGATTGATGGTATCTGATAAGTTTTAGTGTAATAAGTGATAGCTAGTGGATGATTAGTAAGTAAGCATATTTACTTTAGATTTAAAAGTGATTAGAGATAAGCTAGATTTCACATGATAAGGAAGTGAATTCCACAGAGAGAGAACAGAAGGGACAAATGAGCTTTTTTAAGCAGATGAGTGAGAAAAAGAGATGGTAAAGGTGAGAGGATCAATGTGATGAGAAGCATGACTTGACGGAGGTTTGTGGATCCGAATAACAGAAGGAAAATAAAGGAGGTGTTGTTAGTAATTTTATAGAGAATAAATAATTTAGAAATAGAGTGACAAGTTGAGAGGGACAGAAGGCTAAAAGTTGAGAGAAGAGATGAGTAATCACTGTCCCATTTATGAGAGCACATTTTTAGACCAAAGGGTATTTTATGTGAGGAATTTTAGAAATGGTGGAAAGATGCTGGTGGGTCCCAGACAGAGAAGCAATAAGTATAATAGGAAATGACAAGAGAGCAATACAAAGTGAGAAGAGTTTGAGGAGAAGCATGCTTTATAGAAGTTACAGTAGATGACACCAATAATTTGACAAGCTTTAGAGTAGACAGATGGATGTGAGAAGACCATAATAAATTGAAGATGACAATAACACCAAGATAATTTAAATGAATTGACATGTTCAAGTTGGCCTTAGGATCATCAAGTCACGAGTGTCTTGAAGCAGCATAAAACAACAGGAGAAATATTACCAACCTGTAGAGGGGAGGAGCCTTCATTTGAGAGCCTTGATTTACAAGTTGTCTAACGAGTTTTCCAGCTATTTGGAGATGATAATAATCAATAATATGAAGACTTTGAAGGTTTTAAAATTGAAGATGTGTAAGCTAGATTATATCAGTATTGTTAATATTGTTTTATTAATACAGCGGTGACAAACTCTTATTCAAGCATATCTATCCTGCTAATGAACTCTATGTATGGTATGGTGAACAATATGTAAGAGAACTTGGATTACAGCTAGTTTTGAATAAAGTAAGATAATTCTTTTTGCAGAAATAACTTTACTATCTATTTTTAGATGATTGTCAAATCTTTTGTAAAATTGTATCAGTTACAAGACACATTGTAAACATGAGCTATTTAATGTAAAAGAAGAAAATCAAAAAACAAGGACTCATTTCTAATGATAAACTGGTAGTTGGAAATTCAGATAACATTTGTCATTATTGTGGAAAGAAATTTTTGCATCAGTTATCATTGAGGAATCATCTTCATACTGGCAGTTACCACACTGGTAATAAAACCTTACCAATGTCAGTACTGTGGGATTTAGTCAAATATATACTACAAAACTGGTATTATATATTATTAAGTTAATATAGTTATTGTGTAATTACTCCTGTAATATATCATTGTAAAATGAATTGGTTGGTTTAACCATATCAATCGTCATTTTCATTGCATATAATACCATATGCCAGGAATTCTTCTCAGCAGAAGAATATTTTTGCAAGATGCGTGGCATTCCCAAATTTGATTTTCAGTACCACCCACTATTAATTTATTATTAGTCACTAGTCTCGCTCTCACATAATTGCCCTCCACAAGTCTTATGTAGCCAACGCTCCTTAAGGTAGGGGCTGACTATGTGAGACTATTTTTCATATGTGTTGATAATAATAAGCACAGGTCATTATTTACATAGTGAAAACTAATAAGATGAAATGTCTTAGTAAGGAAAAAAAGTTATTATGGTACTTATAATATAATAATTATTTAAATAATTTAGATTTTAAAAGATGTCAATATAGATTGCTTTATTGGGATTCACTTAATAGATTCCCTTGTCTAACAGTTGCTGGATAAATGAGTTATAATGATGCACTAGTGGAAAGAAAAGTTAGTGATCTGAAAGAACAAAAATTCATATGGTAATTCCATTTGAGCTTTTATTCCCACCACTTGAAATAAATCATTTCATTCATTATTTTAAAGATTAAAGACGCATTCATTGCATTTGATGTATTTAATGATATATAGTTTCTTCTACAACCTGTCTATGGATGAAATATCATTTTGAACAAAAGTAAAGTCATTAATTGAGGAGATCCTCTGATACACAACAAGTCATCTGCTAGAGTGTCAACTCTCCATTGAGGTTAATTCATTTATGTTATTAATAAATTATAAATTAAAAATAGTATTAAATCCAAAATGATCTCTGAGGAAACTCCTGAAAGAACTAGTGCAGTGTCTGTTTTATACTACTATATTGACTACAACATCTGTCTTCTGTTTTTGAGGAAGTTGATAATCACTTAATGTAATAATTATTTAAGTCAATGAGTCATATTTTGCTGAGTAGTGGAGCATGAAATGGACAGAGTATCTGAGAGTTAAAGGATTTTTAAAGTCAAAGAAATCAGCACAAACTTCGTTCCTATTTTCAAGTGTCTATAACTATTCATCAGTTATAGACAATAATGTAGTAACAGTGGATTTGACCTTTCATAAATCCCCATTGAAAGGAAGAGAGAGAGGGAGGAGTTGATATAAAGATTTCCAATAGTAGTATTTTTATATGTCATGTTAAATCACAATACTTATATTGCTTAAAAATGACACAGATCAATAATCATCTTGTGAATTGATGTTGGAGGGCACAATATGACTAACTTTCCATTTTGTGGTATGTGACCTGATTTCATAATAAATGTTTGTTATTGATGAAGTTGAAAAACCATGCAATTGCATGTATGTTTATTCTAGCTGAAAAGTCACTGGCTTTGGATGTCTCAAGAGCTTAACTTTAGACAAATTTCACCTTTAATGCAAACAGGCTTCAAGATATGACTATGAATATTACTAATCCTTCTGATTCACATGATATTCAAGTAATAAACATGATTGATAAAATATGATAACAAATGTATTTAGTAAATTTGCCTTTTCCAGGTCTTCAGGAATAGCACTATTTCCATCAGCTAATTTAGGTATAGAAGATTTAGTTTGTTGATATATTTAAATGGCTTCCAAACACTTCAGGAATCTGATGTAAACTACAGATAAACTTATCTTTACTATTTGTAAATTGTTCAGTGTTTTGTTTCTCTGAATCTTGTACTTGGAGTAGTTACCAGTAAATTTTGCACAACAATACAGAATATTTTTTTCTTCATGTCTTTATTTTTTAAATATCGAAGATTTGGACTCTTAGAGATGATATTGTTAAGAATATGTCCAGACATAATATATGACCTGATTGCCAATAAGGGACCACTTCTGGCAAAACATTTGTGACCTAATTTGTGAAACGGGACCACTGTTAAAAACACCTCAATAAACAGTTTTGTATACATACAGTTGCTGTATAGGCACAATGTCTATTCATGGTAAATGTATCTATACAAACTGTTTTTGAGATATTTTAACAGTGTTCCTTTTCATAAATCAGGTCACAAAAGTTTTGACAAGAAATAGTCCCTTACTGCAATTAAGTCACATATTCAAGAATTGTTTTTTTCAATTAAGCCACTAATCGTACATATTATCAGTTATCAATGAATCAAAGTCGGATTCAGCAATGAAATCACAAGCTTCACCCAGTTTGCATAATTTTATCATATCTTAATTAAGTCTTTGACCTCATAGGAAAAGGGGGGGGGCAGGGGGGACTGATGCCTCCTACCAACTGCAAATCAGGGGGCTAAGTCCCCCCCCCTGATTTGCACTCAATACTATGTACAAAAAACCTAATTAGACTGTATCTAACCATACCAATGACTTCTGCTACAGCGGAACGCACTTTTTCAACCTTACACTGACTAAAAAAATTACCTACGAAGTACTATGACCCAAGAATGTCATGCTGTTACATACATATAGGACCGTACTGATAACATAAACTTATTAGAAAAAGCTAAAGAGTTTGTCTCCTTTAAACGACAGCTGATAAATTCTTTGGTCTTTTTTAATTTTTAATAATGTAATGCAACTAAATATAAGGTCAGACCCTCTAACTTACACTTCATTCCTACCCCTCTCTTAGGTTAGTAGATATTGGTTGTTTGAGGTGTATAGTTAACTCCACTCTGTTTTCATTGCTAATATACTAATGGTCAGTCATTTATAGTTGATTGTCAGAGTTATGAGATGCTGCATAACCTCTCAATAGACAATAGCTATGACTGCTTTAATCTTTATGTACTATACAATCTATTTCCCTGTTATCTTTACACATACATTGTAGTTACAAGTAAGAACATCTGTTGCTTTCTCTTAATAGGGAAATCTGTTGCTACATCTGTGTTAATTACATCATTACTATCACTAATATTTGGCCAATGCCATTGTAGTTTTTGTTTTAGCAATCAAATAAATGTACATCAAACAAGCAATATTTTACATTTAACACAGGTGTATTGTTTGTAGTTTATATCCTGCTAAAAATCCTCTTACCACTAGTACTATATATCACACTGTACAAGTTGAACAATGGTTGATTGCTTATTAGTGGTGAAGTTTTAATGAAAAGTAATTCTAATAGATTACTTTATACTGTATAGAAAATTTATTAAGCTAAGTAAACATCTAAGTAAATAAAACAAGGAAAATATGTATAATGCTGATACTATAATAATCATAATTTGTAATGCATAAAGTAAATTCATTCATCATTTTTGAATCTGGTCCTTCGATTACATATTGTGTTATGGCATTAGTTGATGCAGTGGTATATCTTGAATAAACTGCTGTATCTGCTACTACTCTGTTTGATAGAGAAAGGATGATGATGTCTCTGGTAACAACACAAGACTTCTGTAGAGAAATGTGGACATGAACTAGAAGTGCTAGTCCAGACGAAAAATCCCAAACAGTCCATTATTACTGAATGTACCATTACTAAATTTTATAACTAATCTAATCCATGTGAAGATATAGCATCCATAGATCCGATCGACTATGGCAAAGAGACTTAGCGTATAGAATATAATTGGATATGCTAGCAATGGTAGGAGGTGGTTTTAAAGCAGTCTTGTTACGATTTTGTTCTTGGTTAATCATCAGGTGTTCTGTCTCTATCTCATGGTGTCTACAAGCTCTACAAGTTAAAACAAAAAAGGATGCCACTGACCATAAATAAAAAAAACAGTAAGAGAGACAAAGAGAGGTCCATACCACAATGCAATTGTTCAATAATTCCTTCTTTGTACTTCCTAGTAGGACAGTTGTCATTCCAATTTCTTATCCAACACCATGCATTGCTATGCCATATGAGTATGAATAAAGGAATCCAGAAATGAAGTAAAGGAAAACAACACAGATAGCAAAATGTAGATGACTTCTAGTTTCACAAAGTTTTTCAAAACACACAGTCAGACAAAACAAATGAAAGACTAGACACAATGTAAATAGAAGTTTTACCACGTTGTATATTGGATAAGAAAAGCTGTTGTCTTGCAGGAATAGAATGAAATAGACTGTTTGTATAGTTTATATTTAATATAACCAGACATTCAGCAAACTAAACAATAACGCAGCGACAATTGGTATATTGCAATCGATAAACAAAATATGTATATAACTTTAGATAAAGAACTATTGCTATTGTCACAATACACATCAGAGTTGATACAGCACTAGTACTTGTCATTGTATCAACAACGGGTCATTTGACTCTTTGTAAAAGATCCGTGTTGCAATGATTGGAAAACGAGGTTGGAAGGCATTTCAACTAGTAGATCCAAAGCGGCTAGTCGACAGGAATGAAACTACTTAATATTCATAATTTATTTGGTCGATCACGTGACACATATAGTAAACGTCATCTACCGTGTATTGCCTTATATTATAATAATGAAGTAAATTCAAGGTAAGATAGTCTGTTAATGAAATTTCAATAGCATAAGAATTATATACAGTGTTAGTAAACAAATTCATTGTTCATATCACCCACAGTAGCATCAAATGTATCCTCAATTTTTGTGCATATTACACATGCAACAGTTTTAATTTCATGTGTTACAGTTTTAACTTATTATTATATCTAAAAGGTTGTGTATACAGTATTTTGTTAAAAATAAAACTATGTATAAGTTACTACCTATACATAGTTTAATGTCAATTGCTAACAATCTCTTTAATGCTAGTCCTGGTAAGGATAGTGAATGGATGGATAGATGGATACAAAGCAATCTGTACTTTTCATCATTATCAAAAAGTACTTCATTAGTAATAATTTTGTTCGGCTTTTCTAGCAATTTATAGACTTGTCAAATCACAACTTGTGGAGTGAACAAAATAATTATTTGCAGACATGGAGAATTTATGTATCATGTATGCAAACTTTAGACCTTTATTGCTACTATGTCAGTGTATCCTAAAGTACAGAAGATCTGTCAAGACAACAGATGATCTGAATATATACCAGATTTTATTGTTATGCATTTAATACTTGAAGGGTTCTCAGGGATTTATCCTTCACTACTTCCTGTGATCTGTACTGATTCAGGAGATGAGGAAGAGCTTGATAGTTGCTCCATCATTGACCACCAATTACTAAACTAAGTTGGAATTTTTCCAATACATTTTGTCGTTATTTACAGATGTTCTTTTTTAATTAGTGAAAGAATGTATATATAGCTGATCATATGAATAGATGGTACTTGTAAAATGTCTTGCTTCTCTAGGTAGTGTCAGTCCATTCATTCAACTCTTTATCATGACCATCCATCCATCATCCATATTTGTTTATCTTTCAATTGACCACTTCTATCAATGTTGCTAGGAATATGCCAGTCTCATCTATTTATTATGTGGATGGCAAAAATCTTAATTAAAAAGACTTCGTTTGCAATCAACAACTGGTCATGTAAGTTGTTCTTTATCTATGACTTCTGTTTGGAGGTAGCCATAATGTCAATTGCTAACAATAAGTGTGTTAGTAGTTCCAATACATGTAAGTCTGCATACTCGTATTAATTATTTTACATTTATCGATACTGCATCAACAATACATTATAATTGTAGGCCAGTTCTTTCTCAATTAATTTTGTTCTTTCACAGTTTGTACAACTTGGTTTATGATGAAGAAGACTCCAGAATCTCTGATGTCAATACTATCAATGTCTTTTATATTTATCCTGGTAAGGATAGTGAAAGATGAATAGATATATAGATACAAGACAAATTTGACCTTATTCAAAGAAAAACACTTATTAGTAATAATTTGCTTTAGTTTTTTTAGAAATCATCAATTAACTCATGGGGCGAACAAAAACAACTTTTCAGACATGGAAGACTTCATGTATCACGAATGCTAACATTGATTCTTTACTACTACGTCAGTGTGTCCTAAAGTATAGAATTCTATCAAGACAACAGATTGATCTGAATGATGTGCCAGATTTGTTGTTTATGTGTTCATAACCACTTGGAGGGTTCTCAGGGAGTTATTCTTCACTACTTATGAGCTGTTCTGTGAAACTGTACTATTTTAGGAGCTCAGAAAGAACTGATATTTCCTCTACTCGTTCACACACATATTACTAAACTAATTTTAGACTAGTGGAATATTTTAAATACATTTTTGTTATTTACAGATGTTTTTTTTCATTAATACAATATACATTTTCATAAACTTTTGGAAAAATTAAAATTACAAATTTACAGTGTTAATAATGCAATTGAAAATTTACAATGTTAATAGAACATGTAAAGACGTTGTAAAATTTACAATATTTTTACTACAAATTTACAAAGTGTTATTACATTAAACATTTACAACGTTAATACAATGATTGTAATAAAATCCATCATATATACATTACGTAAAAAAAACCATAGTACAAAATGAAGGAATAATTTACTATTGTAATTGTCACGTATTAAACATTTCATTTACACTCAATAAAACATGAACATATCAATACTTAACTTTTTCCTTTGTTTAACCCTCAAATATCCCCAACCAAAAAATTTGTGTATACAGTTTTTATTGATACTAAGCTATATAAGTTATACTTACCTACTTGTTTTTTAATTTGTTTAGTGATTTGATGTTCTGCGGGAGTTGTGTTATGATGCTTTGAAGTTGAGCACGAAAGGTTGTTTGTGGAGGAACAGAAATATGCTGTGTTTGCTGATCATGTGAAAGTCAGCTATAAAATCTATATAGATATAATTCTAGTATATTGTAATGAATGCAACAAGATTATACTGCTCTTTGTGTTTGGGTGTCCTATATAGTGTATTCCCCTAAGACTTTTATTTCATGGAATTATGTCCTATTCCAAACATTGAGTTGAAGCACAAGGGATCCATGTCCTGTTGTTAATGATACCTATTGCAATAAAATGGCTTCCCTTTCTCTAATTATATTATGCTGTCAAAAGCTTTTAGGCTTTTGCTATCTTCCATGAGAAGATTGAACAAATTTATCAACACATGATTGATTTGAGCCTTCAAATACTAACACTCCAGTGTTGTGATATGAAGTTTGCGTGAACATACATTTTGGGTGTGATACAGCTGTTTCCATAAACACAGTATGTAGCCCACTGATTTTGCATTTGACTGTATCTTGCTTGAATAACTTAGTTGAAACATGGTATGTATACGTGTTATGCAATATGTGTGTTATAAATGTGTTGAAAAGTAGTTCCAAAGTTTTGTAATCCCTTTGTCAAAGAAGGTGTCGAAGGGTGTATAGATTTGAATTCTGCCCTTTTCATGAAAATTTAAGGTATCTCAGGATATCCATAGCCTAAAATAGGTTTTTGGATGCTATTGAACACAATATAGATTAAATC
Organism: Gigantopelta aegis; assembly: GCF_016097555.1. Lineage (NCBI taxonomy): Eukaryota > Metazoa > Mollusca > Gastropoda > Neomphalida > Peltospiridae > Gigantopelta > Gigantopelta aegis. The sequence goes on from NW_024534162.1 coordinate 24,983, forward strand.
ATCAAAAGATCGATAAACCATTTGGAGAATTTGTTCCGGTCTTTTTTTAATTAAAAGTGTTCAAAAATGTTCTGTTTGACCTCCGTTATTAGGCCCATTTAAATGGAAGGAATAAAATAATTTGTAATGTTAATTTAGGTCGTTTTCAAGATCTCACAAACCATGTGGATATCATGAATAATTGATTTTGTTGTCATATTGTCAGGGTTCCCACTTGACCCTTTTGTTTAAAAATGTGGAAACAAATGACTAGTATAAAGATGGTCCAAGTGCCATCATTCCATTAAGTAAATTAAAATAACTGTATCCTAAATTTTTATGGTTGATAACTGTAAATTTGCTTTTAGACCTGTGACAAAGATGTAAGATTAGAAAGGGT
>NW_024534163.1:0-25688 GCF_016097555.1 Gigantopelta aegis
TTTCAAAAAAACATTTTGAAATGCATCTTTTTTAATGACCCTTGGTTTTCTAAAAAATTTTTAAAGTTATATTTTGCTACAAAAGTAAACTCAAAAAAGTTAAAAGAACAATAACATTTCTATTTTGTAGCCAGTATTTTAACAAAAATGTCTACATTAGAATTTCCGCGTCTCTTTTAAGCCAGATTAAAAGGTAACTAACATTATAAATATGTATATGTTAAAACATCTTCTTGTAAACATTTAAGGGGCTTTTAATGTACATATTGTTTCCATAAAGGTGTTAACTTGGGAAGTTTGTATAATTTTTTGATATGCCCCAAAGCAATAAATAAATGAATTAAAAACTCAAGAAGCCATTACAAAAATCAAGCTTATCAAGAAAAATACTCAAAGCAATTGGCCCCAGTGCATCAAATGATCTGTATTATTAAAAGACTTTCACTATTTAAATAATTTAAAAAAAAGTTTAATTCTTAAATCCTCTGACAATCTAAAGGGACAAATCAGTCAACATTTTGGATATACTTTGTCAAGTAAGGAGTGGTAGACACTGTAAACACTAATTGGTTGATTTAAAAATATCTTGTTATATAAATTAATATGATACAATACATCAGGATCTATTTACATTAATTGGATAGGACAGGACGAATGAAAACAGCATTATCTTTACCTATATTCAATTGTATAACCATATCTCTTTGGTTCACATCACCAACTAATTTTCCAACTAAATTTTTACAGTAAGATAGCTACATTGAAAATCTTTGCTTTGTTTAAATCCCAAGTCAAAATGCTTTGATAAAATAACCATCAAGGTATTTAATCAAGGAAATATAATAATTTTCTTACATGAGACAACTTACATTGTTTGCTATATCAGTACTAGCATTAGCCTTAGTAACAATTGTACAACTTCATGTAGTTATATGATCAACATAGAGAGGAGTAATATCATCCTATGAATATATCCGAGATTAATTCATGTGAGAAACATTAAATTAATTGTGTTTACAATCCATGTATATGTTACATCTAAACAATAACAACATAGCACAGTAGTAATATAGAAAATATTGATTTAAAAACAAAACTAAATTGTAAACAATAACATAATACATGTGTGTGTGTTTAATATCAAAGGAAAAACTGTTAATACAGTAAATGTACCTGAATAGGTTTAGTAAATATGTGTATAGTACCATTACATACTTCTTGTCAAAATAAAAGTGGTTGTATTACAAGTTTGACGTGTATGTATTTCGTGATGTGGGTTTGCTAGGAGAAATTTTATATGTATCAAGCATAACAAGATACGCTGAAAGAAACAAAAAGGACAGACATTATTAATTGCTATGAAAAAGAAATGGGAAGTCTCATATGACATAAATTATTAAGAATGCATGACATTTTTATTGTTTCCTATGAAGAGGAGGAGGATGCATCTATTGTAGAGTTACTGGAAAAAGATGATAAATTTTCCTGACTTATAACTCAAGTGGCATTGAGATTTTGTGTTCTGTACTATTGCACATAGCTGTATACAATAATAATCTTCTTGAAGATTTTATTATTCATCATTATGATTTCATTTTTTAAATAATTTCATGCATACTACTTCATGTGTAAAGGGCAACCATGAAAATATTTTACTACAACACCAAATCCCAAAATTATGGTAGTATGTTACATTGTGCTGAAAAGGAATTATAACATTGAGGATTAGGACAAAAGGGCAGGTGATTAAATTGACACGATCTGAGTAGGGTTTAGTACTTGAGTATGGCAGACATCTTCTACACTCATTCTAAATTAGACTGGGAATTTACAATAAATACAACATAGGAGTAAAAGTTTCATTGCCATGGACATAACACCATATCTACTATCATCGTATTGTGTGACAATCCTTACTTTAAAGTGTGTGATGCTCAGACCATGTCATGCTTAAAACTGGCCTTTTGTTGTCAGAAAATTGTGTTTTTTACATTTTTCATAACACAAGTTAAATACTAGTATATTCTTTACACTATAAACACATTCTCATATTGACATAAAACTACCAGTATATAGTTCAACATAATAAATATAAAACACACCCCTTGTTGTAGCAACTCCATGTATAACATTATGTAAACAATGAATCAACACCTAATGCTGGAATAAATCACCTTTATTTTTGGACAAACCTAGCTTAAACACCTCAAAATACACCAAGGAGATAATGGAAGACAAACATAAAATCTATCTTAATCAAAGGAAAAGTACAATATGCTTATTTAATAATCATCCACTTGTTATCACTTATCACACTAAAACTGATGCTCAGATACTCATCAATCACTTATTTTATCTCTGTCTTACGAATCATACTATATCATACTATATTTTTTGTTTATTATTGTTCTATTCTGTTTGTATCCTTACACTAGCATTAGCTATTGGGCATTCAGTTTGTCACTTGAAAAGCTGCTACCCACACTAAAAAATAGCTTCTTATTTCTTTAATGTCATTCATGATAATAGAAAGACAAAAATGTACACCAACAAACTTCACTCAAAATCAAATTACTGCTACAATTGTTTAAGCCCAAATGTATTTGCAAATATTTGTTTGCAATCATTATGGTTAGTATTGTCCCAAAAGGCCCCACTCACTAACACAAAAAGTTATTCAGCACAATTGGAGCACTTTGTTGGAATTACAGGAAGTATGAAAGTAGATTTGTCACATAACATCAACAATATCCCTTATTCTTAAAAAGGTGGAGTGTAGTCAGTATTTGGTAATGCTATTCATTTTAGAAGAACAGAAATCAAGAGATTTTCCTTCTAAAGTAGTTGGGAAACACAAACTTAAAAAGTCCTCCCACATAGATTTGCTAACAATTCTACTTGCCTTATCTTTAGTTCTTAAACTCAAAAAAACTGAATCACTTGTGTCAGTATTGTAGCCTCACAAAACAGTCACCTTCAGTCTTGAATATCTACCATCTTAGTGTTTCAAGCAAAATGCATTTTACTAGTGTTAACAATATATTATATCTCATGGAAAAGTGATAACTCAATTTGTCATCTGAAACTCTTTCTGACTGGAATGCCAAGTGGAACACTTTTTGAAGCATGTATATCCCCTTATCTATGCGTTAAAGATGGATGTCCTGGAAATTGGAAATCAAGACAGTCATACTAGTATAGTAATGCAGATAGTGTGGGATTGACAACTACTAGAAATATTTCTAACTATGCAGGACTATGTATAAACATAAAGGACAAGAAGTGGTGGTTTAGAATGTTCCAAAAGTTAAAGTCTATGAGGAATTAGAGGTTGATATCAAATGTCAGGTTTTGAAGATTATCTTAGATCAAATATTATCAAGATTTTTCTTTCTAGAATTTACCATCAAGAAAACAAGCTACAGACAACTACAAATGAAGTAAAATATACAGCGAAATGTGCTATCTGTTGATTTCAATCTGTTTGTTTGGCTGTGCTTCTTTATAAATCATGAGTTTTCATGACATAGTACCAAAATGTCCTTATCAACTTTGAATCATCAGCAACTTTCTATTACTAATTTAAACAAGATATGAAACAGGTTCTAAATTATACTGTCATAATACAATATGTGTGAAATTTAGCCTACTTTGGTTCTAATTAATTAAAAACCAGTAAAATTAATCACAAGCTATTATTGCAGCATGTAAAACATAGAAATTGACAGAGGTTTAAAATTATTGCGTAACAAGTTTCTGGCAAAAAGTCTATATCACATTTTTTATTTGCTTCTACTCATATAGAATTTACGTATTTTGCCATTCGGTTAAATGTCTACTAGATTCCAATTACCAAATTGTAGAAAAATATTGTAAATTCTCAAACAGTGTGTGCTATAAAAGATTACACAATAATTATTTCCTCAACTAAAAGCATACTTTGAATAAACTTTGAGTGTAAATGTATGGTTGTACAAATAAACACCCTCACAGAAATTAATAGACATGTTTGTTCAAATAAACAACTAAATCAAAATAATGTATGGTGTTGGTGGCCTGGAAGCACGTTAGCATTTCTTCCAACATATTCTCACATTTTACTATTCCCAATTGCACAAGTGTTAGTGATTCTCAGTAAAGGGTTGAGAACTTCACGTTAAAGGATCTCCCTTTCTTGAATAAACTCTCAGTCATGAAGGCTATGATTGAAATAAACACTGAAGAATTTAAGGGGGAAGCAAACACTGCATGTAGATGTATTTGCCAAGTCAGAAATTGAGAAGTTGAGGAAGTTATAGTGCTGGCTAACAGATGATTTTCCACTTTCAAAAAGTTTTAAAACTAGTTTTGAACCTTGATCAGTTTGCAACCATATTTGATATTTCATAGCAGCAGTTATCTAAATTCCTTAGTTGTCATGTATATTAGCAGTTACTTATATGTTAGTTCGCTCCATTCAAATCATACTTTAGACATTACAACAAAATGATAAAAGTGGAACAATTTATGTTATATGTATATATACATGTTATAACGACAGGTCTTAAACACTCTTAATACTACGTGACAAGCTACTTGCCCATGACAGAATACTACTTGGACAAAAGATGTTTTTTGACATAGTTGTAGTTTTTATTATACTCACCTTATCTTTAACATTAATCTGATCAGTGCGAGCCATGATTGCCTTATAAGATCAACATTGTTATTTGAAGACTGCCCATTTGTAAAGCCGTGTCATCATTCTAAGAATATAAAGAGAGTGTAACAAGTCATTTCTTATTATGTATCAATAATGCTACTACAGTATAGATTCATGTATGTCATTTCATATATTACTGAGATATAATATATATGTATGTAATATATTTTAATATGTAGCATAAAGTATGCATGTAAATACAATATGTTGCCATACACTCTATAGACTATATTCTTGCTACATTTCTTGTCCAAAATAAAGTCAAGGCAAAATACAAGAGTAACTACAATTTGCTATGTAGTTTTAGAGACAAAACTAATATCCTATATTCTACTTATTCCATAGGCCAGTTTTGCTTCTCTACACTCCTATGTTCCATCAGCTTTGATAAGAAGGAGAGATTTGAAAGTCAGCTTAGGAGAGGCTAGCATGTTAGACTACAGATATGTAAACATATGAACTACTACTTGTAAGGTGGTTTTTGTAACTAGTACTACAACCTATATGAACTCACATTATCTTTTAACATCGACAGAACAACCACGCTCAATCAAAAAAAAGTGCAATATCTGTGTGGTTTTGCTCACAGATGCATAGAGTGCAGTTTTTCCATCCTAAAAAAGTTGTGACATATGATTTAAAACAGATGTACATGTATACTTTACTTGTATTTATGTCCATCAATTTAGAATTTGTCATTGTTTGTTTTTTTATGATCAAATCTTAACAAGAATTTGTACAATATGTCTTGGATAATATTTTTACCAAACTAAAACACTAAACTTGAATGGATCTATTTAATATGGTATATAAGATCTAGATTTAGAGGATCCATACAAAATACAGTTTTTTAAAGGCTCTTAAAAAAAAAAAATAGGAGTAATGAACTATTACATCATATTTAAAATAATAACTATAACTACAGACAATACTATGAAGTAGTACATAAATAAAAAGGTCATTTACTTTACATTTATTATTAAAAATATACAAGTAAATATATTCCCCGAGTAACCGTAGAAATATTCAAAGGGACAAAGCAAAGAGTGTTGGATGACTATTCTTTAATCACAGGATAAATCTCCATGTTATTACACAACTAATCTACTAGGTTGGTATTCAACTTAATCTGACATATCCAAACAAAGTACCAATATAAAGATACAGAACTACTGATATATATCATCTATAGTTTATATTGCACATTATAGAAAGACACAAGAGAAGTAGATAATAGTTCATAATAGTTAAGTAGTTTAGACATAATATTTACAATTTGTATAACAACCTTTTGTGTACTAACATATGGCATATTAAATCTAAACAGTCTAGCTGATTTATGATAACAGTCAGATAAGTATATTAGATATAATTTACTTGAGATTGTAGGGACATACATTGTAAACAAAATCATTGTCAATACAATCAGGTTGAATTCATTCAGTAGTCTCTTGAAACACAGGATTTATTATTGCAAAGAACTTAATTTTAGTCTCAATTTCTGATTTGAAAGCTCTCTATTAATCAATGCATTATGCATGTGTGTATACACTAAAAATTGAAATGCAATGAAAAAATGAACCTCATCCAAACAACAAGATTAAAAGTGGGGCTGAGCCCTACCCCTTCCAAAGATAGTGGATGGAGCTAGAGCCCCAATAACTCCCAGGTTTTCCTATGTGTACAATGATTTTAAATGTCACAGATAATATACAAAACATGTACTGCATATACAATTATAATAATAGTTTATCAAAGCAACAAAAACATTTGTTGTGGCATAAATCCATAATTAACATATAATAATCCATCAAAAAGTGAAGTATGTTAAGCAATCTCACTAAAACTACAGCCACCTATATGATATTTTTGCTTTGTTTAAAAAAAGACAATTAAATGCAGAATATTAAATGATCAAGACACCTCAGTATAACTACTTACACATACTACAGATAATACTGTAATAAGTGTTACATTATCTTATAATATGTCTATCTAATATAATAAACAATGGAAGTTAGCACTTAGTTGGCTATCATATTCAATAATATCTCTTAAGCCACTGAGTAGTTTATCTTGCTTGCTGCTGTGATGATGGAGTATTGTCTTAGCTGTTGGGTTGATACCAATAGAGAAAAAAGAAGAAAAATAGGATGAATTTTAAGGGAGAATTCTCAGCTGATATTCTACCTTTGTGGAGACAGTGAATTAGATAAAGGGTTGATTGAACATCATTTGTAGAAAGTGCAACAACTCCTGCCTTCAATTTCAGGAGATACATCAATTTCTTGTTGGCAATGTTTTTAATGCATTTCCATATGTACCTTACTAACTTTACAATAAACATACTAACATATCCACATGATTAGAATTGTATACTCAAACACTTAAATGTCGAAAGAGCCTTGAGAAAAATGGTACTGGCCATTAACAAAACATTTCTTTGTTTCTGAATCTAATTCATCTCAAGAAGTTTATACAACTTATGTATAAATGTTTTCATTATTTGTGTTTATGTATAGTTTGTTAGTGCATGATGTACGTAAATTATGACTATTAGAAACTAGCTTTCTCTTTGCTCTGAATGTATATGATCTACATTCCATAACACTATAAAAACCTTGTGATTTGCTCTGCTTAATTCTGTCATATCCCACCTTAAAAAAAAACTTGTATAACCATGATCGGAGACAGACAACACTTGAGTAATCATGCTTCAACAAATGCATCTGTTACTAATAAAACTTTCACTATTTAAAAAAGGCTTAAGATAACAAGTCATAATTTTGCTATTAGTAATTTGAAGGGGTAAAAATGCCTACATCAGTTGTAATTAATTGAAAAAAGTAAAAATAATTACAAAAAAGGAACCTTATTTTAGAGTATGAAATTGACCAGAGGGTTATGTTTATTTGAGAAGTGGCTTTATTTGAAGAGATAGAGTAACAAGTTTGTGGCATAGTACTATATCTCATTTATTATTTCCTAGTGTTTGTTTTAGTTAACTATAACTTGCATTTTAGTAAGCCTAAATCTTTTTAGTTAACTATAACTAAAAATACTAAATCTATTTTGCACAAACTTACTTTAACTATAACTAAAACTAATATTCTCAGACATTTTAGTGAACATAAAATTTTACACAATGGATATGAGCAATTTAATACTTCATTGTTCTTGAATAGTTGATAGTCACACTTGATTGATTCAGCACATGCTTCAGTTTCCATTATGTCAAGATGGCTATGCTAGTACTTCTAAATCAACAATAGGTTGTCCCCAAGGATTGATTTGGGACTACTTTCATTTTTGTAAAGCTGAATGCTATAGCAGGTGTATATTTTACTGTTGATTGTGATAGAAAAATTCACGAGTGTGGAGCCAAGTAAATGAAAGTTCATGACTAATCTGAAAATCATTTGAGAAAACACCACCCTGATATTTTAAAGGAACTGAAAAGAAAGGAGAAGGAGAAAAAAGAGAAAGCTCAGAAGCAGCATCATTATCTTTTACAAATGCTCTGAGACTGAAAGACACTGTCTTTGACAGAATCTGTTGGAAAAAATGTATGATGTGAAGAGTGAAAAATATAAGAAGATTACCAAAAAGCTGGCAATTTTCCATTGGAAGCACAAGTGTGCCATATAGCATTGTTGAAAGCTAGTAGTTCAAGTATTTAGTGCATGAGCTAGACATGTATTACAAAGTCCCAAGCCAATCAGCTTTGAGCAAACAACTAAACTATAACTAAAGCTAAAACTAAAACAATTATGCTAACTATAATTATAACTAAAATCATTTACATTTTGTAAATTACTAAAACTTTAACTAAAATCATGATCAATTTAGTAAAATTACTATAACTAAAAACTAAAACTGCACCTACTTACAAAAACACACTACATTCATATAGATAAAAATTTGGAAAAAAGATTGCTAGTGCCCTAAACTTGTTCTGCCATAAAAAATACATAATTATTTTTTCAACTAAAGCATTCTTTCAATAAAATCCTGCCATAAATTAATGTTGAAAGTAATCATCATGTTTGTACCAATAAAAAAAACTAATCAAAATAATGGATGGTGTGGGTGGGTCAGTAACATGCCAGCATTTCCCCAACATATTATCACATTTTACTATTAAATTGCAAGTGTTAGTAATGTCTCAGTTAACTGTTGAAAACTTTCGACTTAAAGGAATCCTTCCTTCTCAGTCATGAATGCTATTATTGAAATAAACACTGAGGAATTTAATGGAAGAAACCTGCATGTATATGTATTTGCCAAGTCAGAAGATGAGAAGTTGAGGAAGTTATAGTGCTGCTCAAAGATGATTTTCCACTTCAGAAAGTTTTAACTAGTTTTGAACCTTGATCAGTTGCACCATATTTGATATTTCATAGCAGCATTTATTTAAATTCCTTAGTTGTCATGTATATTAGCAGTTACTACATGTTAGTTCGCTCCATTCAATCATACTTTAGACATTACAACAAAATGATAAAGTGGACAAATATGTATATGTATAATGTAATAATGATACTACAGCAGATTCATGTACACATCATTTTACTTATTAATGAGATATAATATATATGTAATGTAACTTAATATGTAGCACAAGCATACATGTAAATACAATATGCTGTATATATCCTATAGACTATAGAAACTATACAGAAGCGAGTTTTTGAAAAGGTGTTGTCTTCTAATAGTTTAAAAATGCAAAGATATATAGAAAGAAGGACAACTATAGATATACAAATTTTATTGCAAGTAATAAGTCTATCACCTACTTATACTTTATCATAGCTTGTGTTGGAGTCTAGGCCCTCATACTTTAGGGAAGTTGATGGGGCTGCTGGTAATCTTGTTCCCCAAACTACCACACTCATGGCAAATAACATGACATATATCTATATATTTAACAACATGACATATATCGCATTATTGCATCAACCCTCTCCAACTACATTGAATCTGACTTGAAAAATTCCATGTATATTTACATGAGGTAAAGATATTTTCAATATTAGATAGGCTAATGGTTTCAGACATAGGTAAAATATACAGACAGATTTAAATGGATCAATAAGTTGAAACACTACCAATTGTAAATGATAGAAGAGCATGTAGTAGTAATTGAAGTTGAGGTAGAAGCAGCAATAGTAGTGGTAGTAATAATGGTAAGGTATAGTAATAGAAGTATTACTCTTTTTTTAAAAACAAATAATAATTGTTCTCATCTTGTTTTGTCATCATCCATAAAACAGTCAAATAATCATTGTAATCACTATCTATGTGCTCCATCATCTATAGCAATACTTATGGATCACTAGAACTAAAACTGTGCCATTTGGAACTAGTATTTCATTGAAACAAAAGCGTATGTACTTGCAATAAAGTAAAATTACCTCTTGCTGCAAATAAGACCTTCTGCATTTGCAATTAAATTAGGGTGGGGCTGCTGTGTAGGGCCTTATGCTGATGAAGTTTTTAAAACTTGAAATAACTCTTATTTCATCTTTAAGAATCCATTCTTAAAATCACAACTCAATAAAATATTTGTTAAATTCTTTAGAGTTTTACAGTAAATTATATGTACATTAAGATAGTGTATACCTTATTAGCAATTGTTTAACATTGGTTTTTTTTAGCGATTGATTCTCTCACACCTTTTCAAATACCTTTTTTCTGCGGATGTGAATAGAAGGGTGTCCTATTGAAGAGATCGCAGTACAGGATTTTATCACCACTAACATAACACAGTAGTAATACATTATAATTCACAAAGCATTATATTACATCATAAAAAAAAAACGTTATATGTAAATGATTAATGAGTTATGATTTGCAACCTATCAAGTGTGTTACTAATATAGGATTAATATTACTGTAACTGACATATGTTGATATTGTTACCTTTGTCTCCTATTTATAAAGTTAGTTTAATCAACATTTATTTCTAATTAAATATCACATTTTACTTACAACTTTCACTGCTGCTCCAAGTTACTACTAGCTCCTGATTTACTTAACAATTTGACAATGTTATCTTACTTTTCCAGGTATGCAAAATGTAGGGGTGTTCTGTAAAATACTAAATATTATGAAACCAAACAACGGTAGTAAGACATAAATTAAATATTAAATACATATCCAGTAAAATCATCTTGATAGAATAATAAGATTCTTCAAATTTTGAAAAGGATATTTAAAGCTGTACTAATAATCATGATTGTAACGATAGCCGAACATTGACAATACTAAGAGATCATCTTATTCAATTTTCCAAGTGGCCAAAGTAACTTCTATATATAAAACTCAATATATTCAGCTTACTGTACATGTCAATATTTACGTAACTTAACATAATACATGATAATGTCACTGACCTTGTCTGGGACGTCCACTTGAACCCATGATCTACTAATAATTGTAATACTTTATCATGACCTTTGGAACATGCTATGTGTAATATCAGTAACGTCATCCTAAACAACATATAATATTTTTTGTCACATACGAGCACAAACTAGCACATCTATAGCAACAAATTGCAATAATTTAGTATATTATAGTTTGAAAAAAAAACAAACTGACCAAGTTACAGTCAAAAGATGAAGTTAACACTTAATTTTGATAAATCATGTATAAACTTTTTTTTAATGTAACATTTATAGTCACAGTCATCTAATTGAAATCAAGGAATTTTGATAGGCTATAAGTCACAGACTATAACTAAATTCTGTTATCTTAATTATGCCTGACTTTATACTATATTTTAATGACTTAACTATGTTTTTATGTGTCCTGATGATCATACTTTCCTTATGAGCAACATACTGAGCTGATTTTAGAGGTATTAAACATGTTAACATTTACTACATCAAAGAGGTTAACTATTGCAATAATTTAGTATATTATAGTTGAAAAATAACGAAACTGACCAAGTTACAGTCAAAAGATGAAGTTAACTACCCATTCTATTCAAAGACTGTAGAGAACTACTGTCAGCAATGCATGGGTTTGCCAAAAGCCACTACCAGGAAAGATTGAAAAGGCACCTTTAATTCCCTTTGCCTACTATACCTGAACTGTTCAGATGAATATGCAGTGGGTATTGTTCGTCCACTACCCAAAGACTCAAAGTGAAAACAAGTACATACTTGTGATCTGTGAATATGCTACTTGATACTTTGAGGCAGTACCTCTACATATCAATTGATGCTGAGCATATTGTAGAAAGTTGATAAATATTTGCCTGAGTTTTCAGTACCTGAGAGATACTCACAGACCAGGAAGCAACTTTACTTCCAGGTGCTAGCTGCAGCTGCTTTACATCCAAGCCATTAGGACAAGCTCATATCATCCCCAAACAAAAAAAAAAAAAAGATGGATTGAATAGAATGCTTTAATCAAAAATGAATTGCATGCTACGAAGGCAGTCATAATTAGGAAAGGACTGTCATCCCATAGTTCTGTTCGTGTTATCAAGAGTACCACAAAGGTCCACTGGGTTTCTCTCATTTGAATTAGTATAATATGGTTAGAGATTTAAGAGGTTCTACTTGATATATTAAACAAAAGGCTACTGACACAGTGACATAACTATTGTAAGTTATGTGTTCCCATACATGAAAAATGGAAGAACATGAACAGATGTAGTAAAGGAATCATTGTCAAAGGTTCAAGAAAGACAAAAGAAATGTATGATAAAAAAGCTAGACTGTGAAAGTTATATTTCAGGTGACTCATTGCTTGTATTATTACCAATGTCAACAAGCACGTTATTGGCACAATAGCAGGACCATAGAAAATTCTTAGATGAACTTGTTTGTGTGACCTACATCTTGACATCGATGACAATAGGAACCTAAGAAGATTATTCCATGTCAATATGTTGAAAAAACTTCCATACACAACAAACTCTGGAAGGACACTATCTACTAGAAGTTGTGAAAGCTAATCTAATGAAGAACCCTCCAGAATAAAATGAGGACCCCCCAAAAGTCAGCTATAGAGAGGAGAGCAATTAGTGAGTGTTCTGTGATGACACTGACACACAACTCTAAACAATTTCTCAGGTGTCCTTGCAGAAACTATTAGGAAAAGAAGGTTTGCTGAGTATAAATTGAGACAGGAACTACTTTCCAAGTGAAAATTCTCTACTTATTGCTTCCCTTATCCAACAGAGAATTTGTGGCCAAGACTAAAGAGATGGAAGGTGGAGTTTATTGAAAAGTTCTTCCAGTGAATGGAAGACTCCCCATTGTGCTGGCGAGAGAAAAAATGTAACAATGATGATGATGTGTTTGACTATTGATGTTTCAATTCAGTACCTCAAGGCAGTTGCCTATTTAATGCCCCATAAAGATGACAGATTATGAAGAGCCAGGTTTATTATCACTTTAGATCTGACATGAGGAGTTACTATCCAGTTGTTGTTGTCTACTCAAGACAGATACAAGACAGCCTTCACCCCTTTGTTAGACTGTATCAGTTTAACACCATGCCATTTGGGTTGAGTAGAGTGCCATCAACATTACAACAACGTAAAATTTTTGTTAGTGACTTATTTCATAAAAATGACTGTGATAAGTCTCAGTTTGTATTTTGACAAAATTGCTGTATCTCAAAATTTATTTTTTTCCATGTGCACTTTAGAAAACAAAAGTGTGTTGAAATAAAAGTATCTTTTATACCTACATAATGATAACTGCTATGGTCTATATATAAAATCCTAATAATAATTCATGTATAAAGGTATTTAAAAGATGTATTAATATATCATGATTATAATTGTAGATGAACAATGACAACGAACAGAGATCAGATCAATTTTCTAATTGGCCAAACTAAGTTGTATTGTAAAACATAAATATCAATGTTATATGTAATTTAACATGAATACATCATGTGTCACTGACCTTGTCTGAAAAATCCACTTGAGCACATATTGTAATATACTTGTACTACTTTATAATGACCATTGGAAACAATGCTATGTATAATGGAGTCTTGCTATCCTAAACAACATATATATTATTGCAACATATTAACATAAACTGCTATGTGTATAAAGCATTACTAAGTGATATTACTAGGGAACATTCACACTTTATTAGAGAAAGTTCTTGTATTCATAAAATGAGTAGAAGGAAAAGGCAGAGTAGTCAGTTCAACTAACTTGTCTTGCTGACATATATGTAGTTATTTTAATTTAGTTGTTGTTTCTCTGTTTGTTTCAGTTCATTTAATAATTATCAGCTAATATAAATATAATTAATGTGTTGTTTATTAGAGGGCAGTGGTCAATTTTATTGGATATAGTGCAAGAGAGGTGACTATTCAATGATATTTCATGTTTAAGAATTTCCAGTCCTACCTAACAAAGTGTAGAAAGTTCATCAGAATCAACAACTAAAAACGTTAAAATAAAATAAAAAACACTAGTAAAAATAATTTTTAGGGGATATATCATTTTTATAACCCTGTTTTCCACTATTTTACACCAAGGACTTTGGCCTTGCATTTGAAGTGTGATTAAAAAGATGTGGCCACAGTCCTTCCTACAAAAGCCTTTGCTGTGAAGATGTACACTTTATTCTTTTTGGTAATGAAGGTGTACAAATACACACAATTTCTAGCTGTTATCTTTTATGTGATTGATTTGACAATGCAATATAGATTTGACAGATTTTACTAGAGATTATGGGTTAGCAGGAAAATTCCTCTCAAGGTATCTATATTACATTGTAGCAACACTAATGTTTTAACTGGATATCATTACACTTTACAAGTCTATAACAACAACTCATCCCCATATTGTGAACACTGATATTGTTGCCACAAGATCTAACTGTGATACCACCCCACATTTTCTATCTTAGTGATGGGTCTGTCCAACAATGTTTGCTTAATCAAATTGAACCATCAATATCACACTCATTAGCTAAGTTATGTAATCATGGTAACATCAGCTCCATGGTCTAGTAATGCTTTAACTACTTTATTATGACCTCTGTATCATATGCTATGTGTAATGAGTTATGCCATCCTAACAAAATATAATATTAATATTATTGTCACATACTAGTACAAACTACTATTTATATAGCAAAAGCATTAATAAGTCATACTGCTATGAAATATTGACTCTCTATTAGAGGAAAGTTCTTGTTTTCATGACATGAAAGAAGGATAAAGCAGAGTTTGTCAGTTCAATCACTTGTTAATAAAAAAGATTGTGATATATCACAGTTTGTATTCTGATAAATTGATGAATCCTCAATATATAATTGATGTGCACTTTACAAACAAAAGTGCTTTGAAATAAAAGATCCTTTAATGCCTACATAATGAATAACTGCTATGTCTATATATAATACCTTTTGTAAATATTCTAAAAGGTATGGAAAAACTGTACTGACATATCATGATTATAACTATAGATGAACAATGACAACAAACAGAAATCAGGTCAATTTCTAATTATTGGTCAAAATACTTCCATTGTAAAAAAACATCAATATCAATATTTATGTAACTTTACATGAATACATAATATGTCACTGACCTTGTCTGAGGCATCCACTTGAGCATTATGGCCTATTAATACTTGTACTACTTTATCATGACCCATTGGAACATGCTATGTATAATGGAGTCTTGCCATCCTAAACAACATATATATATTATTGTCTCATACAAATACAAACTATTACTGTTTATAAAGCAAGAGCATCAATAAGAAAAGGGCTCATACTT
Source organism: Gigantopelta aegis (assembly GCF_016097555.1). Classification (NCBI taxonomy): domain Eukaryota; kingdom Metazoa; phylum Mollusca; class Gastropoda; order Neomphalida; family Peltospiridae; genus Gigantopelta; species Gigantopelta aegis. Next base: position 15,473 of record NW_024534163.1, read on the forward strand.
TCATTCACTCTTGTTTTTATAATGTGAGGAGAAGGACAAGGCAATTTCAAGGTAGGTGTTATATTATTGTAGTACTAATAATAATTCTCAGTAATAATAAATCTCATCACTTAATAAGTTGTGTGGTGCATTGATATACCATGATTGCCAATATAGCTAAACAATAACGATATGTAGTCAATTTCTTTTGTGACCAAAGTAGCTTTATTAACTTATGTTGTGTTATATACCTTAACATAAATACGTGATATGTCACTAACCTTGTCATGAACATCTACTTCAACAGGATGGGTTCAGTAATACTTGTGCTACTTTATCATGACCCATAGGAACATGCTCTGTGCAAAAGAGTCTTGCCATCCTAAACAACATATAATATTTTTGTCACTTATTAACACACAACTACTAAGTGATATTATTAGGGAATGTTCCCACTTTTTTAGAGAAAATTCTTGCCTTCACTAACACAAGGGAGAAGGAAAAGGCACGAGTTTGTCAGTTCAATAACTTATCTTGCTGGCATATATGTTTATCAAGAATTATTAAGTCATACTGCTAGGGAACAATTACTCCTCGTGTAGAGGAAAGTTCCTCTTTTCATGATATGAGGAGAAGAATAAGCAAGACTTTGTCACAGCAATAACTTTTTCATCAGATATTTTTGTTAAAAAAAAACTGTAATAAATTCTCAGTTTGTATTTTGACAAAATTGCTGATTTCTCAATACTTTATTTCATGTGCACTTTAGAAAACAAAAGTGGCATTGAAATAAAAGATCCTTTAATACCTACATAAGGAATAACTGCTATGTCTATATATAATATCCTAAATAATATGTATGAAAAGGTATTTAAAAAGATGTATTAATATGTCATGATTATAATTGTAGATAACAATGACAACAAACAGAGATCAGGTCAAGTTTCTAATTGGTCAAACTAAATTGCATTGATAAAACATAAATATCAATATTTAAGTAGTAACATGAATACATCATGTGTCACTGACCTTTGTTTGGGAAAATCCACTTGAATACCATGTTTTAATAATATTTGTACTACTTTATAATGACCATTGGAACATGCTATGTATAATAGAATCTTGCCATCCTAACAACAACATATGTGTTATATAACTTAATATTTTGTAACTAATATTTGCAATACATTATGAAGACTTGCTGTGACATGCTATGTAGAAATGGAGTCATGCTATCCTAAACACATATAATATTATTGCCACATATTAACATAAACTGCTATGTGTATAAGCATTTGCTAAGTGATATTACTAGGGAACATTCACAACTTTATTAGAGAAAGTTCTTGTATTCATAACATGAGAGAAGGAAAAGCAGAGTTGTCAGTTCAATAACTTGTCTTGGCTGAACATATATGTATTATTCAATTTAGCTGTTGTTTCTCTGTTTGTTTCAGTTTCAAGTTAATAATTATCACCTAATAATAAATATAATTATATGTTGTTGTTTATTAGAGAGCAATGTCAATTTTATTGGATATAGTGCAAGAAAGAGGTGACCTATATTCAGGAAATATGGTATTTCACGTTTAAGATTTCCAGTCTACCTAACAAAATGTATAAAGTTCATCAGAATCGGCAACAAAAAACTTAAACAATAACTAACTAAAAAATAATTTTTTGGAGGATAAATCATTTTTTATAACCCTATTGTCTACCATTAGACCCCAAGACTTTGACCTGCCATTAGATTGATTACGAAGATGTGGCCATAGTCTTTTCCTATACAAAGCATTTGCTGTGAGGATGTAGACTGACCTCGTCTAAAACATCCAATCGAACACCATTTGTAGTAAATATTTTTACTACTTTATCATGACCTCTGTAACCTGCTATGGCATAATGAGTCTTGAAATCCTAATCACAACATATAATAATATTGTCACATATTAACACAATTAAACTGGTATGTGTACAGAAAAGCATCACTAAGTGATATTGCTAGGAACATTCACACTCTATTAGAGAAAGGTCTTGTATTCACAACCTGAAGTAGAAGGGAAGGCAGGATTTGTTGCAAACTAAAATGTTGTCAGTCAGTGAGTGATTTGATACAAAATCTTGATAAAAGTCTTGCCCTTCCTGAATTTAAAAGGTTTAATTTTCAGAACGCAACAAGTACACTTCATGTTAATTTTTGACCTTGTAAAGTATAAATACTTACTGAGATCCTTGGTTCGTAAGGGAATTCCTCTAAAGGTCTTCTACAAATGCAATTGTAGTGGCACTATCATATTTTTAACTTGAAATATCATGAACAACAATACACTCCATACACAATAACTCATCCCAAATTTGTGAACATCTCACCACAATACAAGTCACTTAAAGAATTACCGACTCAATTCTTATATTTGTTACCATGTTAAAAGAACACATGCTGTTTTGAAAATTGCCATGGGGGGGGGGGGGGATCAAAAAGCTCTGACATTATTATGCTCTAAGTCATGTAATCACTATGATAATTACCTTAACAAAGAAACTTACCAGGTTTAAGTTATCAGTACTAGCTTTAGCCTTTAGTATTTTTCCACAATTTCACTATTGCCAACCTGTGTATGCAGCATAGAGAGAAGAGAATGTCCCCATCCTATATGCATCGTAAAAAGATAAATGTCATGTGAGAAACATTAAATAGTGTTTATAACATGTATAATGTTTACATCTAACAATCACAACAACACATGTAGTATGCTAGATATATATTAGAAACAAAACTAAATTAATATAACATAATACTATCAAGGAAAACTGAAATACATGTAAATATCATGTACAGTTGTAGTAAATACTTGTATAGTAAAAGTACATTTCTTCCTATCCTTTTAAGTGGATCTATTACATGTATATGTGTACTTGTAGTTTTTTTGATAAGGTGCTTAACTAAACTTTACATGTCAAACACTAAGTCATAGCATTGATGCCAAATATAAACTGCATTCCAAATACAACCACATCAAACTAAGGCATTTTGGTACTGACATCATGACCTCTACATATTTCAAATAACACATTCAGAACACATCATTACATTCATTTTGTTTCTTTTTGTGACCAAAGTAGCATTACTACTTTTTGTTGTGTTACATAACTTAATAATAATAATCATATGTCATTGACATTGGTCCTGGACTACACTTGAACACCATGGTCTAGTACATAGCTGTATTACTTTATCATGACTTTTGTACATGCTATGCACAATGGAGACTTATCATACTAAAAAAATATATAATATAATAATCACTTTTTAATATTAACTATATGGCAAAAGGATTTCTAAGTTGTAACTAGAGAACCTTCATACCCTGTTAAAGTTACATTATCATAGATTATAATCATACCATTACGTATAACATTGTTTTAAAACTAAACTACAAACACCTTAAGACTTTAATGTAAAGTATGACATAATAGCATTACTACACTTATAGGCAATAAACTGTTGTATCAGAAATGCAAGTACATCAAAAACAAGTATATTTGTAGTATGTACATTATGACAAGTCATTGACTGAGTTAGCAATAATGATGCCTCAAATACATCTGTTTATTAGTAAACACTTTGACTTATAAAAACCTTTAAAATGACAAGTTATAATGTTGCTAACAAGTAGTTTTGGAAGGCTAAAAGAGATAACATGAGGCAGTTAACATTGAATTTGTTGGAAAGGTATGGTATATAAATAAATGTTTAAAAACACCTGCTTCATTCATTTTAATACCCGCTTTAAAACATTTCAAATTGCATACAATAAACACCAACTTATTCACAGTAATTGAAAAAAATATTTTTTTGTAAATAAAGGACCAGTAACAATTGCATATGAGGACGACTTACTTTGTTTGTCAGATTAGTTCTAGCATTAGCCTTTAGTAATACTTCACAATTTCACTGTACCCTTCTTTGATGCAACATAAAGAGGAGTATTACCTCCTATATATAGAACAGAGATAAATCTTATGTGAGAAACATCAAAATTTAATAGTCAGTAAATCATCTTTTAAAATAAAATTACTTTAAAAACTGGTTGTTAATACTAAATCCCCTCTAAACTTTACATGTCCAACACTAAGTCATAGCATTAATGCAAATATAAACTGCATTCCAAATACACCACATCAACAAGTCCCCTGTGGTAAGGACATTATCACCACTCATTTTGTAAGACAATTAACACATTCAGAATATATAATTACATTCATTTTTTTTTCTGTGACCAAAGTAGTGTTATTACCTTACTTGTATTACATACCTTACATGAATACATCATATGTCACTGACTTTGTTTGGAACATCCACTTGACCTACATGGTTTTAGTAATAATTGTACCACTTTATCATGACCTATTATAACATTGCTATGTACAATGGAGTTTATCCCATTCTAAAACATATATAATTTATTATCACATACCAGCACAAACTATGTAGCAAAACATTACAAGCAATACTCCAGAGAACATTCCTACTCTCTAAGAGTTACATTATCATAAGTCATGTCTGTATAATAGAACATTACATGTGAATATAGATAATACATAAGACCACATTCTATCCTTAATATCGAAAGGTAACTGATAGCATTAGTGAACAAAATAAATTAAATTCCAATACATCAACAAATGATTGTTAGTATGGACAATATGACAAGTCATTGTATGAGATTCTTAATACATTAATAAAAATACTAACCATTTGTTTGTGAATATAGTACTGCTTTGATTTCTATTGTGTTACATAACTTAACATCATATATTCTATGTCACTAACATTTTCTTGAACATCCACTTGAGCACCATGGACTAGTAATACTTGTACTACTTTTATCATGACCTTTGTAGCATGCTATGTACATGGAGTCTTGTTATCCTAAACAGATACATAACTTTAGTATACACCATATGGCAAAAGAATTATTAAGCGATAATGGAGAAGCTTTAAACTATGTTAAAGTTACATCATCCATAGGTATTATATACACTGCCTAATACTAAACTACATCCCAAATTTAAATGTAAACTATGAAGGTATAGTATTACTACACTTATAAGGCATAAACTATTGTATCAGAAATACAGGCACATCACACTTATATTTGTAACATGTACAGTTATGACCAATCATTGACAGCGTAAGCAACATGATGCCTCAAATACATCTTTATTAGTAAACACTTTGATGTTTATAAAAAGTTTTAAAATGACCAAGTTATAATTTGCTAACAAGTAGTTTGGAAGGCTTAAAGGGATAAAAAGTAGTTAACATTGAATTTGTGGAAAGTAATGGTATGTAATAAATGTTTAAAAATCACCTGTTTGACTCATTTAAAACCCAGCTTAAAATGCGTTAAATTGCATACACATAAGACAAACATATTTACAGTAATTGAATAAATAATAATCTTAATAAGGACTGTAAATGAGATATTTTACTTTGTTTTTCAGATTAGTTCTAGCATTAGTCTTTAGTAATACTTTCACATTTCACTGTACCCTTCCCTTGATGCAACCTAAAGAGGAGTATTAACCATCCTATATAGACAAAGATAAATCTTATGTGAGAACCAACATCAAATTTAATAGTCAGTTAATAATCTTTTTTTTAAATAAAATTACTTTAAACTGTGTTAAATACTAAATCCCCTCTAAACTTTACATGTCAAACACTAAGTCATAGCAGTTTAAATGCAAATATAAACTGCTTCCAAATACAACCACATCAACAAGTCCACTGTGGTAAGGACATTATCACCACTCATTTTGTAAGACAATTAACACATTCAGAAATATATATTACATTCATTTGTTTTTTTCTGTGACCAAAGTAGTGTTATTTACCTTACGTTGTATTACCTAACCTTACATGAATACATCATATGTCACTGACTTTTGTTTTGGAACATCCACTTAACCACGATGGTTTAGTAATAATTGTACCACTTTATCATAGACCTTTATAACATGCTATTTACAATGCGTTTATCCCATTCCTAAACACCATATTAATATTATTATCACATACCAGCACAAACTATGTACAAACAATTACAAAGCATACTAAGAACATTCCTACTCTCTAAGAGTTACATTATCATAAGTCATGTCTGTATAATAGAACTTACATGTGAATATAGATAATAATAAGACCACATTCTATCCTTAAATATCGAAAGGTAACTGATAGCATTTAGTGAAAAAAATAAATTAAATTCCAAATACATCAACAAATCTTGTTAGTATGGACAATATGACAAGTCATTGTATGAGATTCTTAATACATTAATAAAAAATACTACACATTTTGTTTGTGAAATATAGTGGCTTCTACTTTTAGTATACACCATATGGGCAAAAGAATTATTAAGCGATAATGGAGAAGCTTTAAACTATGTTAAGTTTACTCATCATAGGGTATATATGACACTGCCTAATACTAAACTACATCCCCAAAATTTAAATGTAAACTATGAAGGTATAGTATTACTACACTTATAAGGCATAACTATTGTATCCAAAAATACAGGCACATCAACAATTATATTTGTAACATGTACATTAAATGACCAATCATTGACAGCGTAAGCAACACTGATGCCTCAAATACATCTTTATTTATAAACACTTTGACTGTTATAAAAGTTTTAAATGACCAAGTTTTATAATTTGCAACAAGTATTTTGGAAGGGCTTAAAGGGATAAAAAAGTAGTTAACATTGAATTTGTGGAAAGGTAATGGTATATAAAATAAATGTTTTAAAAATCACCTTTTGACTCCTTTAAAAACTAACTTAAAAATGCTTTAAATTGCATACAAATACAGACCAACATATTACAGTAATTGAAATAAAATACATTATCTTAATAAGGACTGTAACTGAGATAATTTACTTTGTTTTTTCCGATCAGTTTCTAGCAATTAGCCATTTAGTAATACTTTCACAATTTCACTGTATCCTTCCTTTGATGCAACATAAAGAGGAGTATTACCATCCTATAAAGACAGAGATAAATCAAATTAAATAATGAAAAACACTTACACATTCATAAACATTATTACATTCACTTGTTCATTCATTCACATGGCCCAAGTTACATTAACCTTCTGTTGGTGTCACATAACTTAACATAATACCTTATATGTCACTGACCTTGTCCTGAACATCCACTTGAACACCATGTCTATTAATACTTGTACTACTTTATCATGACCAGTGAAACATGCTAAGGACAATGGGATTATGCCATCCTAAAGAATATATGATGTTATTGTCACATACTAGGCACAAACTACTATGTATATATCACAAACAATACCATTTATAATATTTACAAAAAGTATTTATAAAACTGTTTGATATATCATGATCATAACCATGGTTAAACAATGAAATCAAACAGAGATCAGGGTCAATTTTTTCTAACTTCTATTATACAATAATATTCAGTACATGTACATGTTTCAATATTTATATAAATTAACATGAATACATGATATGACACTGACCTTGTCTGGAACATCCACTTTAACACTATGATGTAGTAATACTTGTACTACTCACTTATCATGACCTCCGCAACATGCTAAGGACAATGGAGTTACGACACCCTAAACAACATATAATATTATTGTCACATACTAGCACAAACTACTATGTATACAGCAAAAGCATTATTAAGTAATACTACTAAGGAACATTCTCTTTATGTTTAGAGAAACTTCTTGTTTTTATGATAAAGGAGAAGGATAAGTCATTTCATAACTTTTGTAATAACCGTGGCTGCTTCCTTGTAGTGACAGTGGGTTAATATAATATTTTATTAAAACTATTTAAAACTATATTGGATATATCATGATCATAAACCAAAACTAAACAATGAATCAACAGAGATGAGGTCAATTTTCTTGATCAAAATTAACTTTCTATTATATAAACATCAATAATATTCATTACATGTAATTCAATCTTTACATAACTTAACATGAATACATGATAATGTCACTGACCATTATTGAAACATTCCCTTGAACCCATGGTCCAGTAATAATTGTACTACTTTATCATGACCTTTGCAACATGCTAAAACAATGGAGTATAGCCATCCTAAACAACATAAAGACTTGTATTATTCTAAGTGTAGCTAAACCCTTTAAATGAAACAAAAAGGTCTGGTGGATCACTATTGACTGTCTCATTCAAAGTATCACATACTTCATTTTTAAATTTATTATTTCACAACTTAAAAGATAAAATGTTACAAACTTACATATTTATAATTTAGAACAATTAAAGAGAGTATTGGCAATAAAACAACACAACTATAAAGATTATTCAGTGTTCTGACAATGTAGGTTAGAGTTATTAAAAGTATAACTATTCTTCCATATGTGATTCATCAACTACTTATCAATCAGATACTTATGTATCAATAGATCCAGTGAAAGTACTTATAAGTAGACCATTAGTAGCAATTCACTAGATCCTTGTTTCATAGGAGATGGCTACACATGACTAGTCACATACTTAGCAGGACAAAATGGTGACAACAAAAGGGTTCAAAACAGTTACGGAATTATTTCTCACTTTAGGATTTATGTATGTTAAAATGTGTTTGATTCTGCTAGCATTTACATTTTTTGTCATAAAGTCTGACTTTCTCTCATTCAATTTATTTAATTATAAAATCATTATTTTTTCCATCTTAGTGAAAGTGACCACATAAACATAGAAGATATAGATGGAACTTTTGGACAAAGAAAATGTAACCACACATCAGATAAGATTTACATTTAGTAAACAACAATAACAAACCTCACAGTATGTCCAAGTTTAAGCCAATGCATAAAACTGACCCACTAACCGCAGGTAACAGACTACCATTATAGGACACACCCACTTAATTAAAAAAAACTACTTTCGTCCACACTTGCAATTAAGAAGATATTGACGTATGAGAAACGTGCTATGAAGATACTAAACAATGACTCGAATAAAAATTGCCTCAAAACCCTGACTGGTTACAAGAGAGGACGTGAGTCCACCTATGGTAAGCAAAATTTTGACATAATTGACCCTTTTGTCAGTTTGATGATTTAATCTCAACATGTTGAACCCCTCCCCCAAATTTTACTTTTTTGCACCCTAAATTACCTATGTCTTATAACATAATGATAATGAACATGGCAAATTTTTCAACTTGCACTTAAAAGTGTTATATAACACCTAATACTTGTATATTCCTTGTAAAAGTCACAAATGTATTATATTGTTAACAGATATGGGGAGGAACTATTTCAAGTGGTAAGGATAATATCATAGATTATCAAAAGTAGAATTTTTTTGAGCCTTCCTTTTAAACTTGATCATTGGATCGTACATACATCATTTATAACTTTGATTTGTCAGTTGGCCAAAATAAAGCAAAAATCTCAAGGAACTTTGGTACCCATTTAAACAAACTGTCCTAACTATACTTATTATAACTTTCTAACAACTCAAACCAAATCCAAATTTCAAAGTCAGGTGGTCTCCTGATGTCCCATCTGTTTCTTTTTTGATGTAATTTTCTGATCTATGATTGTATGACCCACCAAACCAAATTTTACACCATAAGCAAAGTATAGGAGAATACCACTGGAGCCCATTGAGGAATGTGAACCTCGTGAATTTTATTAATCAATAAATGGCTACCGCTTGAAAAGAGAGCCAGTACAGTTAAAATACCTTCGAAACTATAAATTTTTAATCATATAAATAAAGTACTATGCTACTGTACGCTAATAAATTGGTTCTTACAAAAAAAGACAATCAACTCTACACACGACATGTGGGCTATTATTTTCATGTGATAACTCAAAGAATAACACCACCACAGATTTAATAAATGATGTGTGGTATGTGGAATGCATACTACTTACAACGCCACTACTAATTTGCAGTGGCAAGATGAACAGCAAACAGACTATAATCCTATTTATTCATTATAATGTAACATTACTTTGCTGACGTTTAGTGCATTTACTCTCTGACTTTTAAAGTATAAAGTTTAGCATAGCAACAAAAAATGCTCTTAGTAAACAGAGACACAACTTTCGTATAAGTAACTTTTAGGCAATTAATTAAATTTAGTATTATAGTCACGTCCACATATTAATTTCATATATCCGGATTAATAT
>NW_024534164.1:0-26918 GCF_016097555.1 Gigantopelta aegis
TGGCTTTTTATTTTGGAAATAAAATCTAGTGGGCAACAATAGTAAGTCGAATTGAAATATTTCTTTAATAGGAAATAAAAAAAATTAATCCATTTCCAACAAATCGTAAAATTCCATGATTATATACACTTTAATGTATTCTAAGATTCTAAGTTTCCATAATTAATTGTACTCGAATTTTGGTTCTTTTTAAATAATTAGGGTTTTCATAAAATAATTTTAAAACATCATAATACTTGTTCTTAGTTCTATTCATGACAAAGATTAAGCAGCCTTACTTCAAATTTAACTCTGATTCTTTTGAGATCTTCTTTCCCCATTCTTGGAGCCAGGAGTATCAACTAATGGTTAAAGGAAACCCTTGGTGGGGACCTATGGGGAACGATTTGAGTAGGTATCCTCTCTTTTACTAAATGACAATATTGGCTTTATCAATGTTACTAATTTGTTTTTTATGAAGCTAATTATTTATTTTTAGAATATTAACTTTGTTTTAATACAACGATTATTTTCTAAACATAGCTATTTTATAAGCATGCATTAGTACTAAATTACCATAATGTTTTTTTCTCTACTACAAGATGTAGATCGTGATATGCTTTACTAATGTTCTCTATACCAGTAGCAACTTGTGTGTGATGTAGCACCAATCAAGAGTATAAGGCTAATAAGAAAATGATATAGACACCTAATTTAATTCTGTGTACAAAAAACATATTAAACATTTTAAAAATTATATAATATATGTGGGACCTGATTTGTGAAAAAGGGACATTTTTGCTAAAACATCTCAAAACCTGAAGTTGCGTGTACAAACTATAGATGTTTTCACTGGTCTGTTTACTAAGTTTTAATCTTAGTTGAAAAACATACATGCGTAAATGCAAAATTTAATAAACATGTTTAAACAGATTTGCGTACAGGCTATGTTTCTAAATGTTTGATAAAAGTGGTCCCTTATTGAAAATCAGGTCAGATATTTTTATAGTAAAATCAGTACACACTGATTACACGAAAAGACTGGTATATTGAATAACATGTTCATTTAGGAACCGACTAACAAATAACTATGTCCATTTGAGTTTGATCCCATGCTCAGTTTATTAGGGGGGGGTCTCAATGGTACCCCTCAGGAAGAAGAGAAATGGTTTGTACCATGAAACATCAGCATTAACATGAAGAGTGCTTTAAACCCTCAGGGAAAAGAACTTAGATAGGTTTTCTTACTCAGGCTTGCTCTTTGTTTTGAATGATGCTTGTTTCAGTGAGCCTCATCATGTTTAATATAAAGTGTAGAAGCTGTCTCTGGTGATATTGACGTCGGAAAGAAACTCTGAAAAAAGACATATAAATATCATGTAAATAAAGAGAATTATTTGGAAGCGCACTACAGCATGGAAGACATAGTTTTTAGTGCTCATCATATTATCATTCTTTTATCAATTCAAACTTTTTGTTACAATAACTGTTAAATAGGATTTGTTGTTTTAACTGATCCATAGTCCACATCGCTCTTGCATGCATCTCACACAAATAAAAATTTGAAAGGAACATAACAAACACAGTTATGATTACTAATTACTAATGGAACTTTATAACTAATGTACTTAAAACTAACACAGCTTCTCTATATGTAGTAGTAATGTAGGGATGCCCTATATCAATTCCATAGTAACACTCCTTACACACAGCCCCCGAATCTATGGACACTTATATTATCTAACTAATGAGATGTTAAATAGATTAGCTCCATAACTATATGATCATCAACTATTATATTTTAGGTATTATAGTATGTAATATTTACTACCTGGGTTGCAGCATCTTGTCCGGGTGCAGTTATATGGCAGCAATGGGGTTAGTTTAGATTGCTATTAAGTTATACAATACGGTTTTTTACATTTTGGCAATAGACAAACATTTCAGTTAGAACATTATTTTTTCAAAATTATATATTGAATTTACTTACTCTTCACACCAATTATGAGCATTAATGAGAGTACTCTTTTGCCACATTGTATCGTCCCACTACACAGATGTACAACACTAGAGTCAAGGAGTTGTTGCTGCTACTTTCAAGCAAAGCATCATATGGGGAACAAAATCAGGAATTTCAAACTCCTTTTTCGGCGGACACGTACAATGTCATACTGTAATTTCACCGTGCCAAAATTTTCTACAGCAAATAGTAAAATTACAGAGATCAGTTTTAATAAATTATTTAACAATTAATTATGAAACACTATTTTAATAACTTAGATTATTTGAAACATGCATAAATTACATGCTAAATACAATGTAACTATAATACATCAACTAGAGAGTATCCATGTTACTTAGTACTACTGAACAAATTCCTGCATTACATATGCACACGTGCCATAAACAACATATTTAGTCAAATAATGTGATCTCTGGGGGATATCTAAGAATGCAATAACTTTCTTACTGCACTAAACTTTGTATATCAGAACAGATATTTCAAGTTCCAATGTCTCATCATTGAAAGCAAGTTCCTCAATTTTGGTGCCCAGCATATCCTTGAAGGCTGAATGGTTAAGTCAGTATCTTGCAATTCTTCTATAACTGATTCAGGTTCTACTAAGGACTCCACATCTGTAAAACAAGATAGAACTCAATAAGATAACATCACTTTTTCATTAAATTGAAAATAAAATATAAAATAGTGATATTCCGTGAACAGATCATTGTTATTAAAGCGAATGTTTAAAGTAATTCATTTTAAAAAATAACATTAAAATTAATTGATGACATAGCAAGTTGACATAGCTCTAAGCACATACACATGTGTATTTTTGAAAAATGCACTTAAGGTAAAAATAATTCACTTCCGCACAGTTGGTCATTAACTACCAGTAATCTACTGTGACAGTTATGATACTAACAAGGATTTGTGACCTTTATTTAAAAGAGATGATGGGAAAAAAATATTTATAAAAACAATTTAAATAGCATATAGAGAAATGCAGATTCCTCAGTTATTTCTATCTACAAATCCATGTAAGTAAGGTTATAGCCTAGAGACAAGACAACATGACTGATTAATATTTTTTCATTAGATCATTGCAACAATTAGGTAATATACTTAGAATAAAAAAGCAAGGGCAAATGCTAGTATACTAAAGCATTACAATAATGACTTGATGTGTGTGTGTAAGACATCCTAGACATTCAAGCCTGTAGATAAACTTAAAAAGTATGCAAACAATATCTAATACATATACATTGAATATCTAGTATAAATCAAAGTTAATTAGCTATAGACCTGTATGTCTCATAAGCAATCCAAATTCCTCATTATATCGTGTGGTATGGTACATGACAAAGATTCAATCAATATCAATTTTTTTTATTACCTGGGTATGCGCTCTCATTTTCTGCTGTGCTCTGTTTTTAGTGATAGGTTTTCACTGTCATTGAGGAAATTTTTTTCTAGTTAAAATTACGAAACCTTACGTCAGTCCGTTAAGTCGAGTGTTATATACGTATATAATCTTACCCAGAGAAGCCATTGTCTCTCTGCTGCAGGGTCAGTATAGTGGTGGGGGGTAGAAATTATAGTTGGGTGGTGAGATGCGCGTATATCAATGTTGTATAGCTTTATATGATTAAATATATTCAAAAGTCACTCATGAGTCAGACATAAATGGAATGATTATCTTTCTTTTTACTTCAATTTGCAAATTTAATTTGTGGTTTTATAGCCGTTTTATCAAAAAATGAGCCATAATAATTATCATTGAATCAAGTTTTAATTGTTTGAAATTGAACTAAGTAAAGGTTTTGGTCTGTTACTGAAGACAATCTTCTCTCGTCACAAAAGCAACAATATTCATATTCCATACTGGAGGACACTTGACTTCTTCATAACAGCTAACGGCTGAATCTATATGAAACCTAACCTTTCCCGTAAGTAGGTGATGTCCAATAACTCAAAACTGGGTGTACCACTATCCTAAAATGGAAGGTCGCCAATATGAAGCCCATCATATGAATGGCCTTCATGAGTGTTTCTAGAACACCTTGTAATTTTCTCTAAACCCACTCCTTGCCTCATTCAGTACACAGACTCACCACCAGTGCCTCAGGGGAAGTGGTTGTTAATTTGAAGGCGTTGTCCTCTAACCCACGTGGGTAGATCAGTAATTACACGTATATGAACAAATTGGAGTAGAGATATCTACTGTTAGTTGGGGCTTAAGGCAGTCTAAATCATAGTTTAACATGTGTTCATTGGCATTTGTCACTGAATAGTGTGATTCAATAGTGTGTGTAGCTAGTATGCTAACAACTTTGAACCACTTCAATTTAATTAAGAAGAAATAATTTCCAAGTTAATATCAAGTTTATTATCCATTCTTTTATGTACCGACAAATGATTTAAATATTTTTGGGCTTATAAGGTTTGTCTTTTTTATAAATTAAAGATCTACTATACCATATCCTCAGCTAATCCGAAAAGCTGTATAGGATAGGATCCAATTTACCTGTAGGAAAATAATAAAAATTAATAAAATGAAACTAAAAGTAATAAAGTGGAAATAAAACAAACTTAAGTACCTATGATATATAAACAACAATAAAATGTGCCAATATTTCATTATAAAAAAGCTAGCTGTGCTTCTTTATTTAGTTTATTTAAATTTAGGAGCAAAGTTCAAAAACACATATTCAATAAAGCATTAATAAGTTTTATTGAATTGTTTATGTTTGAGTATATTGAGACATTGCCTGTGTGTGTATACTCTATTAGAAGTGTGGTCCTCAACCCTACCAGGGTTGCTTAATTGAAGCCCAGGCCAATGGCAGAAGACAACTTTCTTATAATACCCGGACAAAAAATCCAATGATAATTCAAATAATAATCATAAATAAGTTTTAGATTTTACTTTATAGATAACATAGGAATTAAAGAATTCCAAGATGTGGTTTTGGGACCCTTGGATTTGCTATGTCATTTATTATCACTTGAGTAAACTTTGTGTGCTAATCATATCCATACTATATTCTCAACAACACTTTATCTACCTGTTTATGATTTCATTTTTGATATTAATCTAAACAACTGAAAATAACAAGTCCATTGGATCAATATATTCTTGTATATCTATGGTTTTCTTACAAATAAATATTGCAAAAGAAGTCATAAATCCTTCTTTGAGGAATTCCCAAGACCTTACCTCCTATCTTTCTTCTTCCATCCACGCCTGATATAATGTCAATAAAAATAAATTATCCACATGTAATTAGAAAGTACCTACAAAAGGAAAGACAATAATAACCTTAGTTAAATGACATAGTGCTACAGGCAGAGGTGAGTGTATTAGTTACCAACATACAAACATTGGATAGTTATGGTGTCCGCCTTAAGGCTACAAAACCCACAGGCTAATATTATTCAGAATTATAGAAAAATCTATATTTGTTCTGATTAAAGCTACTGTTACTTAAGAGGTAGATAAGTATACCTTTTGTTGCTTCGATGATACAATATAAAGGGTAACAGTATCATGATCAAGGTGGTAGCAGATATAAAACAAGGGTCTGGTCATTTAGTCTCACAATCCAGACGCTAACTACATCTTATCATTGAATGCAATGAATAGAGAAGGGCTAGTGTGTGTAAATAGCAGGGACTCCTAGACTATAAATTGTCATTTAGAAATGATACGTTTTGTGCAACCTTGAGGAATATTTAACTCCTTCTGTCTTAAAGTACTCGATGAGATTTTAAGGAATCGCAAAACCTCTACCTTTTGGTGTTAAATCATGTAAATCATTTATTGACACAAACACATTACCAATTACTTAAAGGAGCATCCCCAATACACCAGTTAATGGTATATAAGACCCGCATACTAGACTAAAAACAATGACATTATCTGCCTCATCCAATAGACACATACCCAACAATCATCCTAAAAGACAATAATACATAACTCCATATAATAATACAAGTATCTACATTAACCTTGTTCTCCCAATTTTGCCCTTTTCTTAAATGCCTTTTGAAAAAGATAGCTCGTCTACTTTTGGTTTTTGGACTCCATGCTATGGCATGCTACTAGTAGCAGCCACACACCTTATAAGAATGGTGAGTCCTTTCTGACACATGTCATGCAAAGTGAGTGTACATCACTTACAAAGTGAGACTTCAAGTGGAAATAATGGCTGAACCAACCTGATAAAGGAGAGAAGATACGGCTATATCCATTATGATATTACTGCTGAAATACCTTTTATAGCAATATCTAATCACATGCACTGACCCTCATTGATTTCAGGTAGGCACAGATTAGTTCTTATCAAGAGGGTGTGTCAATGGAATTTATAATAGGCTGCTTTAAATAAAGATTGTGTATTAATACTTAATCATTTGCCCTATACGAGGGGATGGGTCAGTTGGGAAACTCCCTGTGTTTACTGTGTCTTACCAATAGTTTGCACTTTTGTTAAATGTTATTGTGTCAATAAAGGAGGCTAATTAATTTCCTATGTTTTTTCTGGTATGGAGGCATACTAAATACATTGGACAACTAAGCCGCCTAGCAACTGACTCTGTTGTTTACCAACTCTCTGTTTTTTTAACGGAATTGTACAAAATAGTATAAAAAGACACAAATAGTAACACTGGATACCTGCTGATGTAGTCTGTTTTTATTCAGTATGATACTATTAAGTACTTTTTTTTTACTGTTTATATCCTGGTTAATTCCTTAAACTTTCCATATCCTACATATATATATATAACCTCTCATGTATCTGTAAATTATCCTGTATGTGTAATGTTCAATACTATCAATCGATCATCTATCCATTATATGTTGTATTTTAATTAATGTTCCAAAATGATACTCAGTACTCTAGTAAACATATGCTTTGGTTAATACGCGTTTTAACAACTGTCGGTCTTATTTTAAAACACTTAGTGTTGGTGAGTGTTGGGGTGATGTAATAGAAACTCACTAGGACTTGATTTGTGGACATTGTAAACGGTAAAGTATGAAATCTAAGTATGTACATTGATAAAAAAAGAGGTAAAATTTCAATCCAATTATTAATAGTGTGTATTCAATTAGATATGTACATAACTCCACCCACTTGCGTCATTATACATAATTATGTCTCAATGATCACAACCTATAGCTAGAGCTTGGTCATCCAGCTTTTATTGAAAACATCTTAGTTTATTCAGTTGTGAGATCCTTTGTGATATCTGCGGTACTCTGCTTAAATTTCATTGTAAAGATTAAGAAAGCCTCACAGTCATTGATTGGTGACATTGACTCTCCCTCTCTCCTCTCTGCTTCTCTCTTTTTAGTTCTTTCTTCCTGATATGCCAGAGAGTACCTAATAGGTACCCACCACAGCTGGTGAATCTTCACTGATCATTGGTTGGGTAGTTGATATGTTCAATTTTGAGAATGTAGGTTTTTACTAAACTCGTTGATGATCTAAAACATTTGATATTGCTGACTGTGAGGTAGACCTATTGGCTGGCACAAGAAATGAGTACTCCCAAAGAATTTTATATTGCATGTACTCGATGTTAAGTATGTAGTGACTAATGTTGCTCTTGTAATTAATTATTATTGTAAGGACATTTGTTTGTTATAATTGTTAAGTAATTTTATATTCATTTTAATTTAAAAATCTTTAAATCCTCCAATTACTGATTTGGGACTCGACTATGTTAATGGGAACATTAAATAAAGTAGTCTCTTATCAGTACTCCTAATTGCTTTCTTAGTAGGTCAAATTACATACAATATCCAGCAACTAATGAATGACAAAATGCTATGCTTTGTTATGTAGGCCGCTGTGTACAGTAATCATTCAAAAAACCAAGATGAATGTATAGATCATGAATATATAGATAACAATGCCAAAAGTACATAGACAAGGTAGGATGAGTTACATTAAATCTATACCAAAAATCTCTGTACAAGTAGCCAAGGTCTTATATACATTGTGTGTGGTGTGTGTGTGTGTATTGGTCACATATGTGAACTGAGTGTGTCTTTAAGTAGTTTCCCTTCAATATTTAATAGAGAATGAATATCAATGATCATGTGCTTTGTGATTTCACAAGCAAGCCATTGTGGCAATAATATCTGCTTAAATAAAATGAAATTGAACAATATTATACTTCGCATTATATAAAATAGTCAATTTCATTTGACTTGACCTTATGAAGTTTTAGAAACAAAATTAAAATTAAATTTAATAACTTCATGTTATCCTCAACAAGAACATATAAATATATTGTAACTTATTATTCGTATGTACACCTGTGTTATTGTCTGTATATTGTTAGTTACTCTTATTAGTTCATTGTGATGCCCCCCTCCTTGTGAAACCCTCTCTTCCCTATGATAATATTCCTACTATTTTATCAATGTTTGCTCCATTAATTCAAATCACTCCTCAGGTTAGTAAAGTAAGTCATACATATATAAACAGTAGTTAGGTCTATGGAATGAGTGTAAGAAATAAACATCTAAATAGTTACATTTTAAACAAGGTTTATTATAAAGAAAATATTTCTTTCCTTTAAAAATTATAATCTTTTTTGTATAGTTATATCTACTTGAATACACTGTATACTATTTGAACTTTATTTATGTAGTAAAACAATATTAATGGCAAACACGACTTTTGAAGTAGTAAGACCCTGCCTTAGAAGATTGGGTTATGAAAGAGAGGAGTGGTATAAGAATATAATGAAATCTAAATAGTACATTTTAAAACAGAATATTACAAAAGAAAATAGTTCTTTCCTTTAAAAATTATATTCTTTTGTATAGTTATCATGGACATATCTATTTTGAATATTCCTATTTTCAACTTCATTTGTTGTAGTAACAATATTAATGGCAAACACACCTTTGAAGTAGTAAGACCTGCCTTAGAAGATTGGGTTATGAAAGAGAGGAGTGGTATAAAGAATATAATGAAATCTAAAATAGTACATTTTAAAAGGAATTATTACAAAGAAAATATTCTTTCCTTTAAAAATTATATTCTTTTGTATAGTTATCATGGACATATATCTTGAATATTACTATTTCAACCTTCAGGTGTGTAGTAACTTACTGTTTCAAAGGTGTGTTTGCCAATATTTAATGGCAAACACACCTTGAAACGTAAGACCTGCCTTAGAAAAATTGGGTTTATGAAAGAGAGGAGGGGTATAAGAATATAATGAAATCTAAATAGTACATTTAAACAGGAATTATTACAAAGAAAATAGTTCTTTTCCTTTAAAATTATATTCTTTGTATAGTTATCATGGACCTATCTATTTGAATATTACTATTTCAATTCATTTGTGTAGTAACAATATTAATGGCAAACACACCTTTGAAAACAGTAAGACCTGCCTTAGAGTTTGGGTTATGAAAGAGAGGAGTGGGGTATAAGAATTTTAGTAGAGAAGAATTATTACTGGTAATCCTGTAACTTCAAAGTCTAAAGTAAGAAATAAAAGATGGAATTTAACAATGGTCTGTTTGTTTAGAGGCTCAGAAGTTCATTAATATTCTTATAAATAAGAGGTCATTATCTTCCTATCAACTTAAGCTAACAGGAGAGGAGGCTTCACCAATTGATGACAGAACTATAAAAGGAACACAAGACTCACTGACTAATGAAAACAAAGAGATCAGTCATTTAAACTAAAAAGGTTTTTCAATCATTATGAGTTATAACCTCCTCCTCTGTGTGTAGTAACTCTGTTCTACTCTACTACTCTCATCAATACTGTCAATGGGACACTGTCATGGAGGTAGTACACTTAAATATATCATTTCCCTCTATCATTATTATCTATAAGGAGGTCTACCTCGAGTTGCTGGTAAAGATTGGTATGATTTAGGAATAAGGAAGAACTGTTATCATCAATATTATCTGCTGGATACCACTCCCCATTTGGTAACTACTGTATACAACTCTACTAACAAAATATATAGTAATCTATTACAACTCAATAATATGTCTACATAGCAAACATTTAGGTCTACTGTGATATGAAGGGTACACACTGTGATGGGAAAGGTGGTTGACTAGAGTGGCTTATCTTAATATGACGAGTCTGGTGCTACCTGTCCTCCTGGACTCTCACTACAAATTATATAACAACATTGATCATGGAGTGGTGGGTCGGACCTACTTCTTCCTCTTCAGCTAGTTGTAGTTCAACTACATTTTCCACTCTGGTCTTAATACTACAAAGTGTGTGGACAGTTACGAGGATATCAATATCACTCTTCTGATGCATTGACCTCTTAGTGCAGGTATAGACAGTTATTATGTTGATGGTGTTTCCATTACTTACGGACTAAATCCACAGTACACACGTCTGGACATATGCTGGTGGATTAAGAGAAGATAGAGTTGACTTATTTGGCTGTCCATGTAATAAAGGTTATTCCGTGGTAGAAATGTAGCTTCAACATTATTGGTAATCATTATTACTGTGAGTCTGGTCTTGATCCTGGTAAACAATGGACAAAGTTTCTCTATGCTGATGATACTCTGTGGGATGGTAAGAACTGTAGTAGTCGTGAAGCTTCCTGTTGACTAACTCTAAGATGCCTTGGTTCAATCGATTACTTGATGATATGACTCAAGATGATGATTGAACTGAGGGTGTGTGGTAATGGAGGTGTTTCTAATGATGAAGACACACCCTTAGATATCATTGACTATATTGTTCGTTTGAAGAGCAAGTTGTATGTAAAACAAAGTTTATGCTTTTGAAATTTAAGTTTGGTTTTCTTAGTTTAAAACATGTTTGTTAGTTTGTTTTCTTTTTTAGTCTCTTTAATATTCATTTTAGTTTTAATTTTGAAGCAGTTTTTCCTTTAAATAATAAATTTGATGACCATTGAGTATTTTTAAGTTGTTACTGTTTCTTTTGCAAACTTTCACTTAAACTGTTACATATTCTAAGCAATTTAATTGTCACACTATTGAAGTGTGATAATATATATATATGTCCTCAAAACTGAGGTTACAATAGAACAATATTCCTCTGCTTTAATTGCTAATGTGACAATAAAATTAATGGTTACTACTTTGTTAATGACTAAAACCAAAATTTAAAAGATATGAATTAAAATTTATTGGACATTCACATTAATAATAATATACTTGTTTCCATAAAAACTAAGGAGTTTGCATGTACAAATCAAGAGAGTCAATCATTAGAGGTGAACATAATAAATTAATGATCTATACTAATAATCTATTATTTAACATACTTTCAGCTTCTCTCAGTATGAATCTCTAGCCAATATGATAAAATGTTTATAGTCCTTCCTATACAAGAAGTGATACTGCAGAAAAGTCTTTTTCAAATAAAATATAAACCTCTAAAGAGTGAGATTAAAGAGAGGGCAAAACTACATAGCCTATATTAGAGAGAATGATGGAAATTTCATGAACTGACATAAGAAACTCTTAAAACAACTTGACCATTCATATCACTTCATGCACTCAATAATTCAAGCAAAGAGCTACAATGATAACTTAAATGTGAAGACATTTGAAATGTACAGACAAATAGAAAGACGTTTATTATGGTATTGCTTAAATTTATATGTATTATGCATGTTAAATTAAAAGATTAGACAAAAAATGAAATAACAATCTATAAAAGATAAAAGAACTATATTTTTTAACTATAAAAGAAATATTTTTTAAAATAACCTTTGGAACTATTTTAAGAATGACTTTTGACAAATTTTAATGAAAAATGCTTTTTAAAAAACAATTGATATACAAAATAACAAGCTATAAAAGGCAAAAGAAAAAATAACAAAACATATATATAAAAAAATTACAAACTATAAAAGAATATTTTATAAAATAAACTATAAAAGAAAAAAATTAACAACAGTTGAAACTAAAGTTAAGATTGACTTTTGACAATCTTTTAGTGAAAAATATTTCTTTAAAAAACAATTAATATAAAACTATAAAAGATAAAGAAAAATTAACAAATCTAAGAAAAAACAAGCTATAAAAGAAAAACTAAACTATAAAAATTACAAAAATAAAAATTAAGAAAATTAAGAAATAAAAATAAAAAGATAAGACAGTTTCTGTAGTTGAAGAGTCCTCAGAAGTCCAGTGAATGTCTCCAATCCAACAAGAAGTCCAGTGAAGGTTTCCAATCCAACAAGAAGTCCAGTGAAGGCCTCCAATCCAATAAGAAGTCCAGTGAAGGCCTCCAATCCAATAAGAAGTCCAGTGAAGGTCTCCAATCCAGCAATTGTAGGAAAGAGAAGATAGAGAGTTCCCAAGAGTCCAGTCAGTCCACAAGTTTGGGAACATAAAGGGAGAAAGAAAAGAATAACAACTGGATTACTAAAGAATGGATGAAAAATGGATGGATGGATGGATAGAGAGACAAGCTAACCTTTTTCACCAGTGCTGCTCCTGCAGGGAAAGAAAAAGAGAGTAGTTATGAACTGATGGTGACAATGAATGGATAAGAGTGAAGAGAGACAGAGGAAGTGAAAAGGGACTACCAACCTACACACACACACAGCAGCCACGCACACGCACCCTAGAAGATCAGAGCTCCCCCCGCCACTCGGCGGCCTGAGATATTAAAAAAAAATTTTTTTAGGCCGCCGAGCGGCAGGAGGGAGATAATTTTTAGGGATTGTATGAGTGTGTGTATAGTGTATAGGCTGAATAGCCCAAAAAAAATAAAAATAAAAATAAAAAAGAAGAGGAAAGAAGGCTTGAAGGAAGAAGAGAGAAGAGAATGGGCAGGAGAGCGACTCATCTTTTTCATCCAGAGAACAGTTGAAACATCAGAGAACTGAGAACAATCAATCCATCAAAGAACTGAGAAAATCAGTCCATTGGAGAACTGAGAATAATCAATCCATCGGAGAAACTGAACAATCAAACTATCAGAGAACTGAGCAATAAATCCATCAAAGAACTGGAACAATCAAAATATCAATGAAGTAAAAACAATCAATCCATCAAAGAGCTGAGAAGAATCAAAATATCAATGAAGTAAAACAATCAATCCAATCGAAGAACTGAACAATCAAAATATCAGTGAAGTAAACAATCAATCCATCGAAGACCTGAGAAGAATCAAAACTGAAAACAATCAATCCATCGAAGACCTGAGAAGAATCAAACTGAAAAACAATCAATCCATCGAAGAACTGAACAATCAAAAATATATCAGTGAAGTAAAACAACCAATCCATCGAAGAACTGAGAAGAATCAAACTGAAAACAATCAATCCATCAAAGAACTGAACAATCAAAATATCAGTGAAGTAAAACAATCAATCCATCGAAGAACTGACAAGAATCAAACTGAAAACAATCAATCCATCAAAGAAACTGAACAATCAAGATATCAGAAAACTGAGAATAATCAAAATACCAGAGAATGAGAATAATCAATCCATCAAAAAACTGAACAATAAATCCATCAAAGAACTGAGAAGAATCATAATATCAGAAACTGAAAACAATCAATCCATCGAAGAACTGAACAATCAAAATACCAGAGAACTGACAACAATCAACGACGAGTCGTAGCGACGAAGACCCACGGGGTCTGTTGAACTAGTATAAGCTTGCAACACGATGTACTTTTATGCTTTCAAGACATCTCTGTCATGCTTCATTTTGGAAAACACAAGGCACAATCGTGAGAAAAACTAATTAAATTTTTGCGTGTGCTAGTGATTGATTTTTCCCGCCATAATGGTGGTCCCGCGTTTCGTGTCTGGGTCTGTACACGTGCTCACAATATTTTCCCGCCCAGCCAACATATTTAATTTCTGGTTTTTTTTAATCAATTTTTTTAGATGTTCATTCTTTTAGGCATTAAAATTAACTTTTTATTATTATTTAAAACTCAAGTGATGATTCACTGTCTTCAATGTACACAAATTTTATTTTAAATTGCACATGTATGATAGAATTGTTTTGAAACATTTAAATTTACTATTTCTGATGAAAAAAGTGTGTATGCTAATTGTACTCTTTATTATTGTACTATCCTTGACTAGACTGGAGACCTTTCAATTTTCCTGAAAGATCAACTCTGAAGCAAGAACGCCCACTGTATTCATAGACACTTACCATTAGTATCATCAAACTGACAATAATTTCATGTTTTGTAAAACAATATTAAATATTCAAGATAAATTTACAATATCAAAATGTTTTCATATGATGAGTAGACTGTTACTCTTGCTAATCAAACAAGAGACAAAGACACTAATTTATTTGTGACCATGAAGTCATTGTTTTCAATCGTTTTGTAGTAATTGGACCTAAATGCTATAGAAAGATAGTAATAACTATTACAGAGTAGAACATGAGGTTTGTCAAACTCTATCAGCTTTGGTCCATGTATTATCTATAGTTAAGAAAAATAGATTGACCAACTTAATAGTCTGTCATAATTACTTTATAATTAGTAGATAAACCTACTAGAGTGACAAAATGGTTACTAGTATCATATACATATAGCACAGTAGTTGTGTTACAATATTTCATAAGTCAACTCACAGTAGGTATATTAAGAAATGTCATCAGATCATCTCTAGTAGTTGTTATAAATAGACCTACTAAATGTAACAGAAATTGAGTTGTTCTAACATTATAGTTAATATACAACTCATAACCATTAGAACATTGTTCATTTTACATCAGAACAATAAATAATTAGTAACTCAGTAATAAATCATACATTTGACTTACATATAGTATATCATAGGACCACACTAGATCTAGATACAATCAATCAAGTTGGTGTAGAACATATTATAATAAACCTACTAGAGTGACAAAATGGTTACTAGTATCATATACATATAGCACAGTAGTTGTGTTACAATATTTCATAAGTCAACTCACAGTAGGTATATTAAGAAATGTCATCAGATCATCTCTAGTAGTTGTTATAAATAGACCTACTAAATGTAACAGAAATTGAGTTGTTCTAACATTATAGTTAATATACAACTCATAACCATTAGAACATTGTCATTTTACATCAGAACAATAAATAATTAGTAACTCAGTATAAATCATACATTTGACTTACATATAGTATATCATAGGACCACACTAGATCTAGATACAATCAATCAAGTTGGTGTAGAACAGATTATAATAGAAAAATAGTAATAATAGTCCTACTATAAAATGAAAAATAGCTATTACAACAACAAATAATTATTGTTATGAATTGACATGAGTCTGTTGTATGACATGCATGGAAGATTTACAGTACAGGATAACATGGCAGATACAGAGGGTTAACAATACAGGATAATACGATAGACACAGAGGGTTAATAACTTAATACTGCAGGATAATATGGCAGATACAGAGGTTAACAATACAGGATAATACAATAGACCCAGATAACACTACAGGATAATATGCAGACACAGAGGGCAAACAATACAGGATAATATGATAGACACAGGGTGTTAACAAATACATAATATTACGATAGACACAAATGGTTAATAACACAGAATAAAACAATAGACCCAGTAGGTTAACAATACAGGATAATATTGCAGATACAGAGGGTTAATAGTGCAGGATAATATGGTAGACACAAGGGTTAAAAATACAAGATATATGACTGACACAGAAGGTAAATAGTGCAGGATAATATGGGAGACACGAGGGTTAACAATACAAGATAACACGACAGACACAGAGGATTAATAGTACAGGACAATATGGCAGACACAGAGGGTTAATAAAAAAATACAGGATACTACAATAGACATAGGGGGTTAACAATTCAGGACAATACGACAAACACAAGAGTATTAACAATACAGGATAATACCATTGACGCAGATGTAGAACATTTCAAGACAAACACAGAAGGAACATTTCAGAATTGCTACAACTCGCACACAAAGGGTTTGAAGGATGATGGGAGGGTCTGACATCAGGTTTAATAAGAAGATAATGGGTCAACTGATATAAGAGGTTATACAGGGGTAGTTTTATAAATAGCTACAACAAAAAACAAAGATGAACAAGATGTGAGGTAACACAACAAGGTACATGATTATTAGAAAGTAATGACAAAACAATGAATGTCCTGTTGTTCTATGTCCAAACCTGCTTATTGATACCTCAGGCTAGAGAACCACATACAATCACATTACAATGTCCATATGCACAGCTTACAAAACTGATCCTGAAAACTCACAAGACATAAAAAGCCTCAAGATCCAAAGCAGAACAACGATTCTCAAGACACAAGCAGTTATCAATGTCCAGCATTATAAAAAACATATTAAAGACACGAAAATATATATATATATATATATATATATATATATATTACATGATATTACCAGTATTATCCCCAGAAATAAGTAACACCCAACTAGAACTAAAACAACAACTACAGAATAAAAATGATCCATTAGAATTAAAGATATATTAAAAGATCAATATTACATTGAGTAGTTATTAGAGAACCTCACTATATCATCTCCAGTGTAGTTATCAATGTCTCACTATAAAATTAAGAAAATAGTTTAGTATAGTCTAAGTTATCAGAGGATAACATTAAGTAGACAAATATAATATTTAATAATTAAACTTACAGTAGATATTAACAATGTCATCAGATCATCTCTAGTAGTTATAAATAGACCTACTAAATGTAACAGAATTTGTGTTGTTCTAATATTATAGTTAATATACAACTCACAACCATTAGAACAATACATCTTTACAATAATGTTGTCAGATCATCTCTAGTAATTATGAATAGACCTACTAAATGTAACAGAAATTGAGTTGTTCTAATATTATAGTTAATATACAACTCACAACAATTAGAATAATACATCTTTACAATAATGTTATCAGATCATCTCTAGTAGCTATAAATAGACCTACTAAATGTAACAGAAATTGAGTTGTTCTAATATTATAGTTAATATACAACTCACAACCATTAGAACAATACATCTTTACAATAATGTTATCAGATCATCTCTAGTAGCTATAAATAGACCTACCAAATGTAACAGAAATTGAGTTGTTCTAATATTATAGTTAATATACAACTCACAACCATTAGAACAATACATCTTTTACAATAATGTCATCAGATCATCTCTAGTAGTTATAAATAGACCTACTAAAATGTAAAAGAAATTGAGTTGTTCTAATATTATAGTTAATATACAACTCACAACCATTAGAACAATACATCTTTACAGTAATATTGTCAGATCATCTTTAGTAGTTATAATAGACCTACTAAATGTAACAGAAATTGAGTTGTTCTAATATTATAGTTAATATATAACTCACAACCATTAGAACATTATATAATTATACTACAGAAAAACAAATAGTTAGTAAATTAGTAATAAATAATAGATATAACTTACATATAGTATATCATAGGACCCCACACTAAATCTAGATCATCTTAAGTTGTTATAGAGTAAGTTACTATAACATAACAAGAGAATAAACAGTAAAAACTTTTAACAACTTTTTCCATTAACTTACTAGCAGCAGAACACTCCATTAGATCAACAAACAGGTCATTCTAGTTTTTAAAATAGTCAATAAAAAAGGTATCATTTAAATTGTTGTCAGTTTATTATCATTTCCAGTAGACTAGAAAACAACAACAATCCTACTATAAAATAAAAAATAGTTATTATAACAGTGAAATAATTATTGTTATAAATTGACAAGAGTTCGTTGTACACTAAAATTACTTAATAAAAATTCTAGTGTATAACAATTCATGTCAGTTAATAAAAATCCTAGATGCCAGCATATAAGCAAGAAAAATCCGAGGTCTGTAAAAAAACCTAAATGCCAGTAAAACAATGAGATGTCAGTAAACTTTAGCTGTAAATATAATAGTGAAAATAGAAATGAAAAATACTAGATGCTAATGAAAAACCAATAGATTTCAGATGATATATAAAATCCAAACTGAAACAGAAGGTAGATATCAGTTAAGACACTAAGACATTTACATCAGGATTATATGATTGACACAAGGGTATATCAAGATTATATAATGAAAGATCAAGGAGTTTAACATATTAGACTCAACACAACAAGCAAAATAATACAAAGAAAACAAGACAATGTAGAACATGAACTCTGTGGGCCATATACATAATACATAAGATATAAGGCCATACACAACAGACTATAATACATAAGATATAAGATAACAATAGAACAAACTCTAGTCTATAAAAGTATTGCATAGTTGAAAAAGGAGTATACAATAATATATGATACAAATGGAAGTTGAAAACAATACAACACAAAGTGTTGAAGAACAGCCTCAAGAAATGGTATGTAAGATAACATATACAGGAGCTATTGTTGAACCAAAAAAGTCAGATTAAGTACCAAAGTTTTAACAGTCACAGGAAATATTAACACAAGATATAACTATTATTTAACAAATACTCTGATAATTACAGAGTCATAACAGTCATAATAGATAACAAGGAGAGATTGACTACAGACTCTATTACTAATCAATAACTCAAACAATGTACCAAAGTGACAACAGATTACAAAATAGAACACAGGAGCTAATAACACTAAGCAAAAATTCAATGAGAAGATCATTGTTATATATTCATACACAACACAATAACATATTATGGCAACATATTCAAGAGATGATAACAACAGTAGATAGAAATACAAAGATATTACTAGATCAAACACTAATAAAGAACACTCATCATAGTAGTTTCAAGAGATGTTAATATAAGGTAAATCAAGTGAAGAAAGTATTACTAGATAAAGCACTATTATAGTACCAGTATTCTAACTGGAACAAGTAAATCAAGTGAAGAAAGTATTACTAGATAAAGCACTATTATAGTACCAGTATTCTAACTGGAACAAGTAAATCAAGTGAAGAAAGTATTACTAGATAAAGCACTATTATAGTACCAGTATTCTAACTGGAACAAGTAAATCAAGTGAAGAAAGTATTACTAGATAAAACACTATTATAGTACCAATATTCTAACTGGAACAAGTAAATCAAGTGAAGAAATGATTACTAGATAAAAAACACTATTATAGTACCAGTATTCTAACTGGAACAAGTAAATCAAGTGAAGAAAGTATTACTAGATAAAACACTATTATAGTACCAGTATTCTAACTGGAACAAGTAAATCAAGTGAAGAAAGTATTACTAGATAAAAACACTATTATAGTACCAGTATTCTAACTAGAACAAGTAAATCAAGTGAAGAAAGTATTACTAGATAAAACACTATTATAGTACCAATATTCTAACTGGAACAAGTAAATCAAGTGAAGAAATGATTACTAGATAAAAAAACTATTATAGTACCAATATTCTAACTGGAACACACACAGGAGTTATTAGTAGGAAGTAATAAGGACAGAGTTATAACAGTAAGAACCTATGTCACAAATATATAACAAAACTGTATAAATTGTAGACATAGTACATTTACTGTCACAAAGATTTGTTAGATACCAGAATTTAAACAAAATACCAAATTTTAATATTACATAAGGATGTGTTTTATGTCATTGGGTATAAGAGGTGTATGTACATGTCAAAGGGCTAAGTTGTATTGTATTATACGAGTTTGAATATTAAAACATCTAAATATATTGGGTTGTATAATAGGACATTATGTGGTATGTGTAATCAGACATTCATGCATGTACATGTCACAGGACAAGATTATACCATAATTATAGAACATTATGTAACAAGAACATGTCAAAGGGTTAAATTGTGTCATAAGGTCACAAAAGGTTAGTGTATGCATGTCACAGAGCTAAGTTGTATCATACGATATTATTTGGTATGGGTAAAATAAAAGGTTTATATATAAATATGACAAAAGTTTGTACATGAGTATGTCACAAGGTTAGATTGTATAACGAGATATTATGGTGACACAGGTAAATAAATAAGACATTTATGAATGAATATGTAAAAAGTTAGTGTATGTACATGTCACAGGGCTAACTTGCATACAAGATATTACAGATGTTTACATATGCATATGTCACAGGGTGGTATTTTGGTGGTAACAGGAGGTTTGTATATGTAGGGTAAATGTTGTATTGTAAGTCTTGGGAATATCATGAATGAGTGGATGTATTTACACGTTATAGGACTCATAATAGATTTGTCATATATATGTGATAGGTAGATTATATGGGTATCTGAATGATAGCATAAACTAAAGCACTTAAAAGTTACAAGTATATCTGAATATATATGTTATATACATAGTGTAATAAGACTAACAAAGGAAATTATACTTACATGTTATAGGATGTACATGTTGATTACTATTGTTAGAACACTCAATGGAGAGGCTTTATAACATAATAACAATAGATAGGGAGAATTGTTACTGAAATATCACAACAGGACATAGATTATTAGACATTACAAAGTGAATATGTGGTATAGTTTTCTATATGATATGTTGATCACAAGTGTTTGAAACATACTAAATTAAGGGTCACTTAAACTTAATCTCTACAAACTACAACTCTAGTACAAGACTTGTAATGTAGTTATGCAGTAGAAAAAAATTACAGCAAGAACATTACAAGAAGGTTGTGACCATGTTCTAAAATAAGACTCTTGGACCCACAAAGTTCATGTACTTAATAAAGAGGCTCTGCCAGTCATCATGATGACTCCTCATTAGCTAGACTACATGTGGTTGTAAGTTACAACAAAGAAGAAAGCTAGCTTGCTATGTCGGAACTTATGGTATGCTCAGGCATTATTACTCTACAAGTTGTGTGCCTATATATATTATGCAGTTCTTAATGTTTATGACATACGCTACAAGGTAAAGATAGAGTGGTTTGAGTGTTGTAAAGGCTCTCTAACACTGTTGTACACAAGGAGTGAAACTGTTGAGAGAAGTGAGGGATGGTACAAACAAAGACCTGGTACTAGTAGGGGCGCAGAATCACAAATAAGTTGCATATTCTACACTAGTGTCTAGATATATTCCAGGTTTCTAATCTGGTTCTCAATGTGGAATATAGCTACTCCACTTGTCAGCTATAAGCTGCCAGGGCCTTCTAACTTTAAAGCTCCATTACTATTGTCAGCTGTAACATTCATGAGAAAGTTTACCCAGTCTATGAAGAGATTTGTACTAACAATTCTAGTTCTGTTTATCACAGCAAAATCCTCTCTACTGAATACATCAGGTTCTCAGTCTCTTGATATAGTATCTTTCTGTGCACACTAGCTACCTGGCAGCCACATTGGGCCAACTAAAGGCTGACTTGAACTGAGATAGAACTGGGGTTGCTAATATACTATAGAAGTAGGTTACCTCAAGAGGTCAAAGCTTCTAAGTCATAAGAAAGTAACTATAGGAGGCTATATGTGAAATGACTGTAATTATCTGGATCCAGACAGATCAGGATCAGGCTTTCCACTTATATATACACATGGTGTACATTTACTCTGACCTGAACATTTTCTCTGTCTCTTTTGTACTGCAACAAAAGTGTGTTTTCTTTGTTGTGGCCTCAGCTTGATTGTAGCGTTTTTCTGCATGAGAGGTGAACGAAAAGAAAAAGATAGCAGTTGGGTTGACTGTAGACAGCAGCAGCAACAGTTACGCTCTTCTTCTTTAAAACATGTCGGCCCTTGGGGCAGCCACTGGAAGTAGCCTCGCAGAAATGAGGAAGTCCCGCTAATGCATAATATTTTTAAGACTAAACTTGGCGCCACTAACAGCGGTAGCGCTATTTAAAACTGAGCATGACCTGCAGTTCATTGGATTTACTACAGTTTGATAAGAATCTAGATAAGAATCATAAAAAAACAAAAAAGAATATTCAGCACAATAAAATATATATCTATCTGTTTAATATTTAAATTATTTAAGCCCTAAACCCTAAATCCTAAAAACCTACAAACCATTTTGTGCATATTGCATTAGGTTTACCATAATATATCATTATAGTTACATCAGTAGTAGTAATGATATATTATTCTCTCTGATGACACCATAGCATTGAGTATGTTTTATTAACATTGTCATTTATACATCCATCATCATCAAAACTTTTTCATAGTGTCTTGCGCATTATGTGTATACATACATACATACATACATATAGATACATACAGATCATAACCTGCATGCATGCATAATACATGCATGGCATACATACATACATACATATATATATTACATACATCATAATATACTATATATATATATCAGATATATATATATATATATATATATATATATATATATATATATATATGTGCATATATGTATGCATGTATATATATAATATAAAACCAAACCATCATTCCAAGAAACCAAGAATATGTGGACCTGATTTGCAAAAAGGGACCACTTCTGTCAAAACATTTGTGGCCTGATTTGTGAACAAACTACCCATTAAAACATCTCAAACATATCAGTTTTGTATACATACAGTTGCTATGTATGTATAATTATTCTAAATGTATGCAAAACTTGTTTATTGAATGTTTTAACAGGTTTTTTTCACAAATCAGGTAACAAATGTTTTGACAGAAGTTGCCCCATTTGCAAATCTGGTCGTATATGCACATATGAATATATGTATAAATAAAGTAATAAATTTAGCTTTTCATATAGGTTTGTGGACACTTTAATTTTCCTATTGTAGTGACATGGACCTGCCTACTAGAGTATTACTACAACTGGAGTATTATTATTATAACTTTCTTTTAAAGTAATAATATCAAACACACTTTGGACTGATAAAGACTACTTCGTTTTGATAGAGAAGTGGTAATAATATTACGGTAGTATGTGAACTGACATTATCTGTTTTGATTTTAAAATAACTTACACAAAGTTTCTTACAAGAATGAATTATAAATTGATCATGTCACTACTTTCATATAAAACTCTGCACACAGTGTAAAGGATAAAAGATAGAAATTAAACAATGGTTTCTTGTTCAAAGGCACAAATGTTCAGATAGTGATCAAGAAGGGCTGTCATTACTCATCAACTTACAATAACAGGAAAGGAGATAATAACAAATTATAAAAAACACAACAAACTCACTGACTGATCGATAAAAAGGGCAACATATCTTCACAATCTATCTCAACTGCCATGAAGTGATATCTTCCTTTGAGTGTAGCAGTAGCTCTGTTCTACTTTCTACTACTCTCATCAATACTGTCAATGGAAATTGTACTCAAGGTATTACATTTAAATATATATCATATCTCTCTATCATTATCATATTATAGATTGTCCTCTACCTCAAAGCTGTAGAGATTGGTATCATTTGGGTATAAGAAAAAATTGTTATTATCCGATATATCCTGACGGAAACACTCAACAATTGGTAACTACTCTTACTCTACTAACCAACATAATAGTAATCTATTACAACTCGATAATACTGTCCTACATATCACACATTTAGGTCTACTGTGATCCTGAAGGGTACAACTGTGATGGGGAAAGGTGCGTTGGACTAAGTGGTATCTAATATGATACTCTACACTACTGTCCTCCTGGACTCACCTACAATGTGATATGACCTGTGGTCGACCTAGTTCCTTCATTGTCGACTGGTTGTAGTTCAACTATATTTTCCCACTTTGGTTCTCAAACTACCATAAGTGTGTGGGCAAGTTAGAGGATATCAATATCAGAGTCCTGATGCATTTGAACCTCTCAGTAAAGATATAGACAGTTGTTACGTTGACTGGTTATTTCCATTACTTATGGTATTTCAAACACATATGGACATTACTGGAGTCAATGGATTAAGTTGATGTATGCCTGTCCATGTAATAAGGTTACTCTGGTGGGTAAATGTTTCTCATCATCATTCATTACTACTGGAATCTGCTGTTGATCCTGTAAGGTTGGATGCTCAATGAATGATCCTTTTCCCATTTACTTAAATGTCTCGTAAACAAATATGGCATATGCCTTGTGGTCCCATAAAGTTGAATAAAGGTTACTCTGGTGGGAGAAATGTATCATCATCTTTTGTTGGTATTCATTACTACTGTGAATCTGCTGTTGATCCTGGTAAGGGTTGGACAAATTCTCTCTATGCTAATGATTCTTTGTGGGATGGTAAGAACTGTGATGGTCGTGAAGCTTCCTGTTGTACTAACTCTAATATGCCTTGGTTCTATCGAGCACTTGATGATATCATCAAGATGATATTGAATGAGGGTGTGTGGTAATGGATCTGTTTCTGGTGATGAAGATGTTCCTTTAGATATCATTGAACTATATGTTCGTTGATGAACAAAGTTTATACTTGAGGTTTGATTTCTTAAATTGTTTCAAAAAAAATATGTTTTTTTTACTTTCTTTAGTTTTTGGTCTTTTAATATTCATTTTAGTATTAATTTGAAGCAGTTTTTCCTTGATATAATAACTTTGCTTCTGTGACAATTTGATATTCTAAAGTCATTAAGATAATGCTGTCATAATATTCTTTGCAGACTTTCACTCAAGCTGTTATGCATGTTAAGCAAATTTAGTCATTACGCTATTGAAGTATAACACATAATATTATTGCTAAGTCCTTAAAAGTGAGGTTATGACACAACCATATTTCTCTACTTTAATTATTAATGTGACAACAAAAATAGGGATAATTACTTTGTAAAAGGTACTTAACCTCTCAACTTTAAAAGATATGAATTCAAATTTATAGGCTATCATATATTAAATATACTTGTTGTTATGAAACTAGAGAGTTGCATCATTAAAGGTAAGCATCTTCAAACTAATGATCTATCTAGTAACAGTCTATTGTTAACAATTTTTTCAGCTAATCTCAGAGAGAGTCCCTAATCATATGGTAAAATGTTTATAGTCCTTCCTATGCAAGATCAAGTGATATTGCAAAGTACTCTTTCAAATAAAATATAAAAATTAACAAGGGGATAAAGATAACAAAGAGAGGCAAAAGGTACATACCTATATTAGAGAGAATGAAATGGTCATGAACTGAGCAAAAAAAAAACTCTAGCATTAACTTAACCATTTGTATTCAACTTCATACACTCAATAATTCAAGCAAAGGAACTATATTGATACTTGTATAGATATTTTAAATATACAAACAGTAGAAAGATGTTTTGAAAGGTATAGAAATAATTAAGATTATTAAAATATTTATAATGAGAACTCAACTGTTTGTCAAGTGAGATTTAAAAAAACATAGACTGTTGTCAAAAATCTGGAACAGCAAGTATTATTATGGTATTCACAAAGGAAAAAACTTAAGACAGAATATATGGCTATTACATCATCATCAACAGATCTCTATTCCCTACTCCTAACTCTAATAGAATATGGTAGTCATGTTATACTCTGTATAGTTCGTATAACTTGTTGATATTGCTTAAAAAGTCTTTCATTATCTATTCTTGATTTATGAAGTCATGGATGCTAGGAATATGGGCTATGAGTATGATTTTCAGACAAAAGATGGGAAATTGATCATGCGTGGACTATCTCGTAGGATAGATATATCTAGGACTATTACTATAATGCCACCTGGAATCTTTAGATCTGCTTGTTAAAATCCACTCTATCAGTTGAAATACGAATAGTTTTTTTAAAAGATAGATATGGGCATGGAGATTATAAGGAAACAGTTTAGAAATAATTTATCTTAGAAATATCACAGTTTTCTGTTTGCAAGGCACTATAAAGTAATAACTTTGTTTGTTTAGATCAAAGCACAAAGCATTCTTAATTACTGGCCCTTATTAGTGTGGCTTATTACATTTATATTTCTACTTGTAGCAGACAAGTCACACTTTGTTGCTTATAATAAGGTTTTATTGGGAACAGATCAATATTCATATACATAACAAAAATTATATGTAGGACTTTAGACGTTATATAATTTGAATAAAAAGTATAGACGGTAATATCAATTCTGAAAGTGCTAGTCAGTATTAAATTTGCAATTACACCCAAACATTCTCTCTCTCTTAGTTCTTTCTTCATAACATATATACAACAAACCTAATGGTTGGATTAATGATTGATACATTATGTCATTTGCAGAGAATGCTACATGAATAGCTCCAACAAATGAAACCTTTAGAGTCTTAATAGTATGTAATGTTAGTTGTTTAGAGTTAAGTTTTCTTTTAATAATATTTAGTTGGAAAGCAGAGTCAAAACAAATGGTACTTATTACAAGTGTCTTGTCCACTAATTAAGGTAGGTGAGACTAATCATGTGACTCGGGCTCTCGTGTAGAAGCTGTAGTTTGGTGCTTCTGCATACAACTCTTAGCAACTGACTCAAATAACCTAAAAACAATAAAAATTATTTGAAATTTGGATTATTAACTAATCTAATAAATATGTGTTTGAGGTACTTGAAACAAACATTAATATTAAGAAATCATCATATTTCTCTCTGGACTTTGACTTACTTTTCAATTTCAGGTGCACAATGGACAAAGTCATGTTTCCAAAGTGTACGTGGGGTTCTTAATGAGATCAATAAATGTAATTAATAGACCCCAGGGGTGTGGTCTGTTCACAATTAGTCTCTCCAGTAACACTCCTACAAAAGAGGAACAAAATAAAAAAATTGTTAATGATCACCAACGACATATGTTCCTGTATAGTAGAGCTTTATACACAAAACAGACTCATGGAAGCATTACATATACTAATGACAATTAATATGCTGGCATAAAAACTCAATATTAAGCCCAAACAAAGTTACCTAGTCTCACCTCTCCAGCTGAGTATGTGACATTGACATTACACTACATGTCTGTAGTGAGCATTTTGTTCATCAAGCATT